>NW_027063820.1:0-30348 GCF_032884065.1 Artemia franciscana
GTAAAGAATGTGATTAAAGGCTCTTTTCCTATTTCAAAGTTTTAGTTTTCGAGGGTAAAAGCTACTGTATGTTGAAAAAATGAAGATATTAGACTATTTTATGATTGCAAATGGTGAAGAATGTGATTAAAGGCTCTTTTCTATGTCAAAAGGTTTAGTTTTCGAGGGTAATATCAAAGTGTGTTGAAAAAATGAAGATATTAGACAATTTTATGATTGCACATGGTAAAGAATGTGATTAAAGGCTCTTTTCCTATTTCAAAAGTTTTAGTTTTCGAGGGTAATAGCTACGTATGTTGAAAAAATGAAGATATTAGACTATTTTATGATTGCAAATGGTCAAGAATGTGATTAAAGGCTCTTTTCCTATTTCAAAAGTTTTAGTTTTCTAGGGTAATAGCTGCATATGTTGAAAAAATGAAATATTAGACAATTTTATGATTGCACATGGTAAAGAATGTGATTAAAGGCTCTTTTCCTATTTCAAAAGTTTTAGTTTTCGAGGGTAATAGCTTTGTCTGTGGAAAAAATGAAGATATTAGACAATTTTATGATTGCACATGGTAAAGAATGTGATTAAAGGCTCTTTTCCTATTTCAAAAGTTTTAGTTTTCGAGGGTAATAGCTACGTATGTTGAAAAAATGAAGATTTTAGACTATTTTATGATTGCAAATGGTAAAGAATGTGATTAAAGGCTCTTTTCCTATGTCAAAATTTTTAGTTTTCGAGGATAACAGCTACGTCTGTTGAAAATTTGAAGATATTAGACTATTTTATGATTGCAAATGGTAAAAGATGTGATTAAAGGCTCTTTTCCTATTTCAAAAGTTTTATTTTTCGAGGGTAATAGCTAAGTATGTTAAAAAAATGAAGATATTAGACTAATTTATGATTGCAAATGGTAAAAAATGTGATTAAAGGCTCTTTTCCTATTTCAAAAGTTTTATTTTTCGAGGGAAATAGCTAAGTATGTTGAAAAAATGAAGACATTAGACTATTTTATGATTGCAAATGGTAATGAATGTGATTAAAGGCTCTTTTTCTATTTCAAAAGTTTTAGTTTTCGAGGGTAACAGCTAAGTATGTTGAAAAAAATGAAGATATTAGACTATTTTATGATTGTAAATGGTAAAGAATGTGATTAAAGGCTCTTTTCCCATTTTAAAAGTTTTAGTTTTCGAGGGTAATAGCTTTTTCTGTGGAAAAAATGAAGATATTAGACAATTTTATGATTGCACATGGTAGAGAATGTGATTAAAGGCTCTTTTCCTTTTTCAAAAGTTTTAGTTTTCGAGGGTAATAGCTACGTATGTTGAAAAAATGAAGATATTAGACAATTATATGATTGTACATGTAAAGAATGTGATTAAAGGCTCTTTTCCTATTTCAAAAGTTTTAGTTTTTGAGGGTAATAGCTACGTATGTTGAAAAAATGAAGATATTAGACTATTTTATGATTGCAAATGTTCAAGAATGTGATTAAAGGCTCTTTTCCTATTTCAAAAGTTTTAGTTTTCGAAGGGTAATAGCAACGTATGTTGAAAAAATGAAGATATTAGACTATTTTATGATGGCATATGGTAAAGAATGTGATTAAAGGTTCTTTTCCTATTTCAAAAGTTTTAGTTTTCGAGGGTAATAGCTTTGTTTGTGGAAAAAATGAAGATATTAGACAATTTTTTGATTGCACATGGTAAAGAATGTGATTAAAGGCTCTTTTCCTATGTCAAAAGTTTTAGTTTTCGAGGCTGTTAGCTACGTATCTTGAAAAAATGAAACATTCGACTATTTTATGATTGCACATGGTAAAGAATGTTTTTAAAGGCTCTTTTCCTATTTCAAAAGTTTTAGTTTTCGAGGGTAATAGCTACGCATGTTGAAAAAATGAAGATATTAGACTATTTTATGATTGCAAATGGTAAAGAATGTGATTAAAGGCTCTTTTCCTATTTCAAAAGTTTTAGTTCTCGAGGGTAATAGCTACGCATGTTGAAAAAATGAAGATATTAGACTATTTTATGATTGCAAATGGTAAAGAATGTGATTAAAGGCTCTTTTCCTATTTCAAAAGTTTTAGTTTTCGAGGGTAATAGCTACGTATGTTGAAAAAATGAAGATATTAGACTATTTTATGATTGCAAATGGTAAAAGATGTGATTAAAGGCTCTTTTCCTATTTCAAAGCATTAGTTTTCTAGGCTAATAGCTACGTATGTTGACAAAAATGAAGATATTAGACTATTTTATAATTGCAAATGGTAAAGAATGTGATTAAAGGCAGTTTTCCTATTTCTAAAGTTTTAGTTTTCGAGGATAATAGCTAGTATGTTGAAAAAAATGAAGATATTAGACTATTTTATGATTGCAAATGGTAAAGAATGTGATTAAAGGCTCTTTTCCTATTTTAAAAGTTTTAGTTTTTGAGGGTAATAGCTTTTTCTGTGGAAAAAAATGAAGATATTAGACAATTTTATGATTGCACATGGTAAAGAATGTGATTAAAGGCTCTTTTTCTATTTCAAAAGTTTTAGTTTTCGAGGGTAATAGCTACGTATGTTGAAAAAAAGAAGATATTAGACAATTTTATGATTGCACATGGTAAAGAATGTGATTAAAGGCTCTTTTCGTATTTCAAAAGTTTTAGTTTTCGAGGGTAAGAGCTTTGTCTGTGGAAAAAATGAAGATATTAGACAATTTTATGATTGCACATGGTAAAGAATGTGATTAAAGGCTCTTTTCTATTTCAAAAGTTTTAGTTTTCGAGGGTAATAGCTACATATGTTGAAAAAATGGAGGTATTAGACTATTTTATGATTGCAAATGGTCAAGAATGTGATTAAAGGCTCTTTTCCTATTTCAAAAGTTTTAGTTTTCGAGGATAATAGCTACGTATGTTGAAAAAATGAAGATATTAGACTATTTTATGATTTTTCCTATTCAAAAGTTTTAGTTTTCGAAGGTAATAGCAACGTACGTTGAAAAAATGAAGATATTAGACTATTTTATGATGGCATATGGTAAAGAATGTGATTAAAGGCTCTTTTCCTATTTCAAAAGTTTTAGTTTTCGAGGGTAATAGCTTTGTTTGTGGAAAAAATGAAGATATTAGACAATTTTTTGATTGCACATGGTAAAGAATGTGATTAAAGGCTCTTTTCCTATGTCAAAAGTTTTAGTTTTCGAGGCTGTTAGCTACGTATCTTGAAAAAATGAAAACATTCGACTATTTTATGATTGCACATGGTAAAGAATGTTTTTAAAGGCTCTTTTCCTATTTCAAAAGTTTTAGTTTTCGAGGGTAATAGCTACGCATGTTGAAAAAATGAAGATATTAGACTATTTTATGATTGCAAATGGTAAAGAATGTGATTAAAGGCTCTTTTCCTATTTCAAAAGTTTTAGTTCTCGAGGGTAATAGCTACGCATGTTGAAAAAATGAAGATATTAGACTATTTTATGATTGCAAATGGTAAAGAATGTGATTAAAGGCTCTTTTCCTATTTCAAAAGTTTTAGTTTTCGAGGGTAATAGCTACGTATGTTGAAAAAATGAAGATATTAGACTATTTTATGATTGCAAATGGTAAAAGATGTGATTAAAGGCTCTTTTCCTATTTCAAAAGCATTAGTTTTCTAGGCTAATAGCTACGTATGTTGACAAAAATGAAGATATTAGACTATTTTATAATTGCAAATGGTAAAGAATGTGATTAAAGGCAGTTTTCCTATCTCTAAAGTTTTAGTTTTTGAGGATAATAGCTAAGTATGTTGAAAAAATGAAGATATTAGACTATTTTATGATTGCAAATGGTAAAGAATGTGATTAAAGGCTCTTTTCCTATTTTAAAAGTTTTAGTTTTTGAGGGTAATAGCTTTTTCTGTGGAAAAAAATGAAGATATTAGACAATTTTATGATTGCACATGGTAAAGAATGTGATTAAAGGCTCTTTTTCTATTTCAAAAGTTTTAGTTTTCGAGGGTAATAGCTACGTATGTTGAAAAAAAGAAGATATCAGACAATTTTATGATTGCACATGGTAAAGAATGTGATTAAAGGCTCTTTTCGTATTTCAAAAGTTTTAGTTTTCGAGGGTAAGAGCTTTGTCTGTGGAAAAAATGAAGATATTAGACTATTTTATGATTGCAAATGTTCAAGAATGTGATTAAAGGCTCTTTTCCTATTTCAAAAGTTTTAGTTTTCGAAGGTAATAGCAACGTATGTTGAAAAAATGAAGATATTAGACTATTTTATGATGGCATATGGTAAAGAATGTGATTAAAGGCTCTTTTCCTATTTCAAAAGTTTTAGTTTTCGAGGGTAATAGCTTTGTTTGTGGAAAAAATGAAGATATTAGACAATTTTTTGATTGCACATGGTAAAGAATGTGATTAAAGGCTCTTTTCCTATGTCAAAAGTTTTAGTTTTCGAGGCTGTTAGCTACGTATCTTGAAAAAATGAAAACATTCGACTATTTTATGATTGCACATGGTAAAGAATGTTTTTAAAGGCTCTTTTCCTATTTCAAAAGTTTTAGTTTTCGAGGGTAATAGCTACGCATGTTGAAAAAATGAAGATATTAGACTATTTTATGATTGCAAATGGTAAAGAATGTGATTAAAGGCTCTTTTCCTATTTCAAAAGTTTTAGTTCTCGAGGGTAATAGCTACGCATGTTGAAAAAATGAAGATATTAGACTATTTTATGATTGCAAATGGTAAAGAATGTGATTAAAGGCTCTTTTCCTATTTCAAAAGTTTTAGTTTTCGAGGGTAATAGCTACGTATGTTGAAAAAATGAAGATATTAGACTATTTTATGATTGCAAATGGTAAAAGATGTGATTAAAGGCTCTTTTCCTATTTCAAAAGCATTAGTTTTCTAGGCTAATAGCTACGTATGTTGACAAAAATGAAGATATTAGACTATTTTATAATTGCAAATGGTAAAGAATGTGATTAAAGGCAGTTTTCCTATTTCTAAAGTTTTAGTTTTCGAGGATAATAGCTAAGTATGTTGAAAAAATGAAGATATTAGACTATTTTATGATTGCAAATGGTAAAGAATGTGATTAAAGGCTCTTTTCCTATTTTAAAAGTTTTAGTTTTTGAGGGTAATAGCTTTTTCTGTGGAAAAAAATGAAGATATTAGACAATTTTATGATTGCACATGGTAAAGAATGTGATTAAAGGCTCTTTTTCTATTTCAAAAGTTTTAGTTTTCGAGGGTAATAGCTACGTATGTTGAAAAAAAGAAGATATTAGACAATTTTATGATTGCACATGGTAAAGAATGTGATTAAAGGCTCTTTTCCTATTTCAAAAGTTTTAGTTTTCGAGGATAATAGCTACGTATGTTGAAAAAATGAAGATATTAGACTATTTTATGATTGCAAATGGTAAAGAATGTGATTAAAGGCTCTTTCCTATTTTAAAAGTTTTAGTTTTTGAGGGTAATAGCTTTTTCTGTGGAAAAAAATGAAGATATTAGACAATTTTATGATTGCACATGGTAAAGAATGTGATTAAAGGCTCTTTTTCTATTTCAAAAGTTTTAGTTTTCGAGGGTAATAGCTACGTATGTTGAAAAAAAGAAGATATTAGACTATTTTATGATTGCAAATGGTCAAGAATGTGATTAAAGGCTCTTTTCCTATTTCAAAAGTTTTAGTTTTCGAGGATAATAGCTACGTATGTTGAAAAAATGAAGATATTAGACTATTTTATGATTGCAAATGGTAAAGAATGTGATTAAAGGCTCTTTTCCTATTTCAAAAGTTTTAGTTTTCGAGGGTAATAGCTACATATGTTGAAAAAATGAAGATATTAGACAATTTTATGATTGCACATTGTAAAGAATGTGATTAAAGGCTCTTTTCCTATGTCAAAAGTTTTAGTTTTCAAGGGTAATAGCTACGAACGTTGAAAAAATGAATATATTAGACTATTTTATGATTTCAAATGGTAATTATGTGATTAAAGGCTCTTTTCCTATTTCAAAAGTTTTAGTTTTCGAGGGTAATAGCCTCGTATGTTGAAAAAATGAAGATATTAGACAATTTTATGATTGCATATGGTAAAGAATGTGATTAAAGGCCCTTTTCCTATTTCAAAAGTTTTAGTTTTCGAGGGTAATAGCTACATATGACTATTTTATACACACGACTATTTTATAATTGCAAATGGTAAAGAATGTGATTAAAGGCAGTTTTCTTATTTCTAAAGTTTTAGTTTTCGAGGGTAATAGCTACGTATGTTGAAAAAATGAAGATATTAGACTATTTTATGATGGCATATGGAAAAGAATGTGATTAAAGGCTCTTTTCCTATTTCAAAAGTTTTAGTTTTCGAGGGTAATAGCTTTGTTTGTGGAAAAAATGAAGATATTAGACTATTTTATGATTGCACCTGGTAAAGAATGTTTTTAAAGGCTCTTTTCCTATTTCGAAGTTTTATTTTTCGAGGGTAATAGCTACGCATGTTGAAAAAATGAAGATATTAGACTATTTTATGATTGCAAATGGTAAAGAATGTGATTAAAGGCTCTTTTCCTATTTCAAAAGTTTTAGTTTTCGAGGGTAATAGCTACGCATGTTGAAAAAATGAAGATATTAGACTATTTTATGATTGCAAATGGTAGAGAATGTGATTAAAGGCTCTTTTCCTATTTCAAAAGTTTTAGTTTTCGAGGGTAATAGCTACGTATGTTGAAAAAATGAAGATATTAGACTATTTTATGATTGAAAATGGTAAAGAATGTGATTCAAGGCTCTTTTCCTATTTCAAAAGTTTTAGTTTTCTAGGGTAATAGCTGCATATGTTGAAAAAATGAAATATTAGACAATTTTATGATTGCACATGGTAAAGAATGTGATTAAAGGCTCTTTTCCTATTTCAAAAGTTTTAGTTTTCGAGGGTAATAGCTTTGTCTGTGGAAAAAATGAAGATATTAGACAATTTTATGATTGCACATGGTAAAGAATGTGATTAAAGGCTCTTTTCCTATTTCAAAAGTTTTAGTTTTCGAGGGTAATAGCTACGTATGTTGAAAAAATGAAGATTTTAGACTATTTTATGATTGCAAATGGTAAAGAATGTGATTAAAGGCTCTTTTCCTATGTCAAAATTTTTAGTTTTCGAGGATAACAGCTACGTCTGTTGAAAATTTGAAGATATTAGACTATTTTATGATTGCAAATGGTAAAAGATGTGATTAAAGGCTCTTTTCCTATTTCAAAAGTTTTATTTTTCGAGGGTAATAGCTAAGTATGTTGAAAAAATGAAGATATTAGACTAATTTATGATTGCAAATGGTAAAGAATGTGATTAAAGGCTCTTTTCCTATTTCAAAAGTTTTAGTTTTCGAGGGTAACAGCTAAGTATGTTGAAAAAATGAAGATATTAGACTATTTTATGATTGTAAATGGTAAAGAATGTGATTAAAGGCTCTTTTCCCATTTTAAAAGTTTTAGTTTTCGAGGGTAATAGCTTTTTCTGTGGAAAAAATGAAGATATTAGACAATTTTATGATTGCACATGGTAGAGAATGTGATTAAAGGCTCTTTTCCTTTTTCAAAAGTTTTAGTTTTCGAGGGTAATAGCTACGTATGTTGAAAAAATGAAGATATTAGACAATTATATGATTGTACATGGTAAAGAATGTGATTAAAGGCTCTTTTCCTATTTCAAAAGTTTTAGTTTTTGAGGGTAATAGCTACGTATGTTGAAAAAATGAAGATATTAGACTATTTTATGATTGCAAATGTTCAAGAATGTGATTAAAGGCTCTTTTCCTATTTCAAAAGTTTTAGTTTTCGAAGGTAATAGCAACGTACGTTGAAAAAATGAAGATATTAGACTATTTTATGATGGCATATGGTAAAGAATGTGATTAAAGGCTCTTTTCCTATTTCAAAAGTTTTAGTTTTCGAGGGTAATAGCTTTGTTTGTGGAAAAAATGAAGATATTAGACAATTTTTTGATTGCACATGGTAAAGAATGTGATTAAAGGCTCTTTTCCTATGTCAAAAGTTTTAGTTTTCGAGGCTGTTAGCTACGTATCTTGAAAAAATGAAAACATTCGACTATTTTATGATTGCACATGGTAAAGAATGTTTTTAAAGGCTCTTTTCCTATTTCAAAAGTTTTAGTTTTCGAGGGTAATAGCTACGCATGTTGAAAAAATGAAGATATTAGACTATTTTATGATTGCAAATGGTAAAGAATGTGATTAAAGGCTCTTTTCCTATTTCAAAAGTTTTAGTTCTCGAGGGTAATAGCTACGCATGTTGAAAAAATGAAGATATTAGACTATTTTATGATTGCAAATGGTAAAGAATGTGATTAAAGGCTCTTTTCCTATTTCAAAAGTTTTAGTTTTCGAGGGTAATAGCTACGTATGTTGAAAAAATGAAGATATTAGACTATTTTATGATTGCAAATGGTAAAAGATGTGATTAAAGGCTCTTTTCCTATTTCAAAAGCATTAGTTTTCTAGGCTAATAGCTACGTATGTTGACAAAAATGAAGATATTAGACTATTTTATAATTGCAAATGGTAAAGAATGTGATTAAAGGCAGTTTTCCTATCTCTAAAGTTTTAGTTTTCGAGGATAATAGCTAAGTATGTTGAAAAAATGAAGATATTAGACTATTTTATGATTGCAAATGGTAAAGAATGTGATTAAAGGCTCTTTTCCTATTTTAAAAGTTTTAGTTTTTGAGGGTAATAGCTTTTTCTGTGGAAAAAAATGAAGATATTAGACAATTTTATGATTGCGCATGGTAAAGAATGTGATTAAAGGCTCTTTTTCTATTTCAAAAGTTTTAGTTTTCGAGGGTAATAGCTACGTATGTTGAAAAAAAGAAGATATCAGACAATTTTATGATTGCACATGGTAAAGAATGTGATTAAAGGCTCTTTTCGTATTTCAAAAGTTTTAGTTTTCGAGGGTAAGAGCTTTGTCTGTGGAAAAAATGAAGATATTAGACAATTTTATGATTGCACATGGTAAAGAATGTGATTAAAGGCTCTTTTTCTATTTCAAAAGTTTTAGTTTTCGAGGGTAATAGCTACATATGTTGAAAAAATGGAGGTATTAGACTATTTTATGATTGCAAATGGTCAAGAATGTGATTAAAGGCTCTTTTCCTATTTCAAAAGTTTTAGTTTTCGAGGATAATAGCTACGTATGTTGAAAAAATGAAGATATTAGACTATTTTATGATTGCAAATGGTAAAGAATGTGATTAAAGGCTCTTTTCCTATTTCAAAAGTTTTAGTTTTCGAGGGTAATAGCTACATATGTTGAAAAAATGAAGATATTAGACAATTTTATGATTGCACATTGTAAAGAATGTGATTAAAGGCTCTTTTCCTATGTCAAAAGTTTTAGTTTTCAAGGGTAATAGCTACGTATGTTGAAAAAATGAATATATTAGACTATTTTATGATTTCAAATGGTAATTATGTGATTAAAGGCTCTTTTCCTATTTCAAAAGTTTTAGTTTTCGAGGGTAATAGCCTCGTATGTTGAAAAAATGAAGATATTAGACAATTTTATGATTGCACATGGTAAAGAATGTGATTAAAGGCTCTTTTCCTATTTCAAAAGTTTTAGTTTTTGAGGGTAATAGCTATGTATGTTGAAAAAATGAAGATATTAGACAATTTTATGATTTGCACATGGTAAAGAATGTGATTAAAGGCTCTTTTCCTTAGTTTTCGAGGGTAATAGTTTTAGTTTTCGAGGGTAAGAGCTTTGTCTGTGGAAAAAATGAAGATATTAGACAATTTTATGATTGCATATGGTAAAGAATGTGATTAAAGGCCCTTTTCCTATTTCAAAAGTTTTAGTTTTCGAGGGTAATAGCTACATATGACTATTTTATACACACGACTATTTTATAATTGCAAATGGTAAAGAATGTGTTTAAAGGCAGTTTTCTTATTTCTAAAGTTTTAGTTTTCGAGGGTAATAGCTACGTATGTTGAAAAAATGAAGATATTAGACTATTTTATGATGGCATATGGAAAAGAATGTGATTAAAGGCTCTTTTCCTATTTCAAAAGTTTTAGTTTTCGAGGGTAATAGCTTTGTTTGTGGAAAAAATGAAGATATTAGACTATTTTATGATTGCACCTGGTAAAGAATGTTTTTAAAGGCTCTTTTCCTATTTCGAAGTTTTATTTTTCGAGGGTAATAGCTACGCATGTTGAAAAAATGAAGATATTAGACTATTTTATGATTGCAAATGGTAGAGAATGTGATTAAAGGCTCTTTTCCTATTTCAAAAGTTTTAGTTTTCGAGGGTAATAGCTACGTATGTTGAAAAAATGAAGATATTAGACTATTTTATGATTGCAAATGGTAAAGAAAGTGATTAAAGGCTCTTTTCCTATGTCAAAAGTTTTAGTTTTCGAGGGTAATAGCTACGTATGTTGAAAAAATGAAGATATTAGACTATTTTATGATTGCAAATGGTAAAAGATGTGATTATAGGCTCTTTTCCTATTTCAAAAGTATCAGTTTTCTAGGCTAATAGCTACGTATGTTGACAAAAATGAAGATATTAGACTATTTTATAATTGCAAATGGTAAAGAATGTGATTAAAGGCTCTTTTCCTATTTCTAAAGTTTTAGTTTTCGAGGGTAATAGCTTTTTCTGTGGAAAAAAAATGAAGATATTAGACAATTTTATGATTGCACATGGTAAAGAATGTGATTAAAGGCTCTTTTTCTATTTCAAAAGTTTTAGTTTTCGAGGGTAATAGCTACGTATGTTGAAAAAATGAAGATATTAGACAATTTTATGATTGCACATGGTAAAGAATGTGATTAAAGGCTCTTTTCCTATTTCAAAAGTTTTAGTTTTCGAGGGTAAGAGCTTTGATTGTGGAAAAAATGAAGATATTAGACAATTTTATGATTGCATATGGTAAAGAATGTGATTAAAGGCCCTTTTCCTATTTCAAAAGTTTTAGTTTTCGAGGGTAATAGCTACATATGTTGAAAAAATGGAGATATTAGACTATTTTATGATTGCAAATGGTCAAGAATGTGATTAAAGGCTCTTTTCCTATTTCAAAAGTTTTAGTTTTCGAGGGTAATAGCTACATAAGTTGAAAAAATGAAGATATTAGACAATTTTATGATTGCAAATGGTAAAGAATGTGATTAAAGGCAGTTTTCTTATTTCTAAAGTTTTAGTTTTCGAGGGTAATAGCTACGTATGTTGAAAAAATGAATATATTAGACTATTTTATGATTGCAAATGGTAATTATGTGATGAAAGGCTGTTTTCCTATTTCAAAAGTTTTAGTTTTCGAGGGTAATAGCTACGTATGTTGAAAAAATGAAGATATTAGACAATTTTATGATTTGCACATGGTAAAGAATGTGATTAAAGGCTCTTTTCCTATTTCAAAAGTTTTAGTTTTTGAGGGTAATAGCTACGTATGTTGAAAAAATGAAGATATTAGACAATTTTATGATTGCACATGGTAAGGAATGTGATTAAAGGCTCTTTTCCTATTTCAAAAGTTTTAGTTTTTGAGGGTAATAGCTACGTATGTTGAAAAAATGAAGATATTAGACAATTTTATGATTTGCACATGGTAAAGAATGTGATTAAAGGCTCTTTTCCTATTTCAAAAGTTTTAGTTTTTGAGGGTAATAGCTACGTATGTTGAAAAAATGAAGATATTAGACAATTTTATGATTTGCACATGGTAAAGAATGTGATTAAAGGCTCTTTTCCTATTTCAAAAGTTTTAGTTTTCGAGGGTAATAGCTACGTATGTTAAAAAAAATGAAGATATTAGACTAAAGGCAGATTTCTTATTTCCAAAGTTTTAGTTTTCGAGGGTAATAGCTACGTATGTTGAAAAAATGAAGATATTAGACAATTTTATGATTTGCACATGGTAAAGAATGTGATTAAAGGCTCTTTTCCTATTTCAAAAGTTTTAGTTTTCGAGGGTAATAGCTATGTATGTTGAAAAAATGAAGATATTAGACTATTTTATGATTGTAAATGGTAAAGAATGTGATTAAAGGCTCTTTTCCTATTTTAAAAGTTTTAGTTTTCGAGGGTAATAGCTTTTTCTGAGGAAAAAAATGAAGATATTAGACAATTTTATGATTGCACATGGTAAAGAATGTGATTAAAGGCTCTTTTTCTATTTCAAAAGTTTTAGTTTTCGAGGGTAATAGCTACGTATGTTGAAAAAATGAAGATATTAGACAATTTTAAGATTGCACATGGTAAAGAATGTGATTAAAGGTTCTTTTCCTAATTCAAAAGTTTTAGTTAAAAATGATATATGTTGAAAAATGAAGATATTAGACTATTTTATTATTGCACATGGTAAAGATTGTAATTAAAGGCTCTCTTCCTATTTCAAAAGTTTTAGTATTCGAGGGTAATAGCTACGTATGTTGAAAAAATGAAGATATTAGACAATTTTATGATTGCACATGGTAAAGAATGTGATTAAAGGCTCTTTTCCTATTTCAAAAGTGTTAGTTTTCGAGGGTAATAGCTACGTATGTTGAAAAAATGAAGATATTAGACCATTTTATGATTGCAAATGGTAAAGAATGTGATTTAAGGCTCTTTTTCTATTTCAAAAGTTTTAGTTTTCGAGGGTAATAGCTACGTATGTTGAATAAATGAAGATATTAGACTATTTTATGATTGCAAATGGTAAAGAATGTGATTAAAGGCTCTTTTCCTATGTCAAAAGTTTTAGTTTTCGAGGGTAATATCAACGTATGTTGAAAAAATGAAGATATTAGACAATTTTATGATTGCACATGGTAAAGAATGTGATTAAAGGCTCTTTTCCTATTTCAAAAGTTTTAGTTTTCGAGGAAAATAGTTACGTATGTTGAAAAATGAAGATATTAGACTATTTTATTATTGCACATGGTAAAGAATGTGATTAAAGGCTCTTTTCCTATTTCAAAAGTTTTAGTTTTCGAGGGTATTAGCTACGTATGTTGAAAAAATGAAGATATTAGACAATTTTATGATGTATGTTGAAAAAATGAAGATATTAGACAATTTTATGATTGCACATGGTAAACAATGTGATTAAAGGCTCTTTTCCTATTTCAAAAGTGTTAGTTTTCGAGGGTAATAGCTACGTATGTTGAAAATATGAAGATATTAGACCATTTTATGATTGCAAATGGTAAAGAATGTGATTAAAGGCTCTTTTTCTATTTCAAAAGTTTTAGTTTTCGAGGGTAATAGCTACGTATGTTGAAAAAATGAAGATATTAGACTATTTTATGATTGCAAATGGTAAAGAATGTGATTAAAGGCTCTTTTCCTATGTCAAAAGTTTTAGTTTTCGAGGGTAATATCAACGTATGTTGAAAAAATGAAGATATTAGACAATTTTATGATTGCACATGGTAAAGAATGTGATTAAAGGCTCTTTTCCTATTTCAAAAGTTTTAGTTTTCGAGGGTAAGATCTTTAGACAATTTTATGATTGCACATGGTAAAGAATGTGATTAAAGGCTCTTTTCCTATTCCAAAAGTTTTAGTTTTCGAGGGTAATAGCTACGTATGTTGCAAAAATGAAGATATTAGACTATTATATGATTGCAAATGGTCAAGAATGTGATTAAAGGCTCTTTTCCTATTTCAAAAGTTTTAGTTTTTGAGGGTAATAGCTACGTATGTTGAAAAAATTAAGATATTAGACTATTTTATGATTGAAAATGGTAAATAATGTGATTCAAGGCTCTTTTCCTATTTCAAAAGTTTTAGTTTTCGAGGGTAATAGCTACATATGTTGAAAAAATGAAATATTAGACAATTTTATGATTGCACATGGTAAAGAATGTGATTAAAGGCTCTTTTCCTATTTCAAAAGTTAATGGGTAATAGCTTTGTCTGTGGAAAAAATGAAGATATTAGACAATTTTATGATTGCACATGGTAAAGAATGTGATTAAAGGCTCTTTTCCTATTTCAAAAGTTTTAGTTTTCGAGGGTAAGAGCTTTGTCTGTTGAAAAAATGAAGATATTAGACAATTTTATGATTGCACATGGTAAAGAATGTGATTAAAGGCTCTTTTCCTATTTCAAAAGTTTTATTTTTCGAGGGTAATAGCTACGTATGTTAAAAAAATGAAGATATTAGACTATTTTATGATTGCAAATGGTAAGGAATGTGATTAAAGGCTCTTTTCCTATTTCAAAAGTTTTAGTTTTCGAGGGTAATAGCTACGTATGTTGAAAAAATTAAGATATTAGACAATTTTATGATTGCACGTGGTAAAAAATGGGATTAAAGGCTCTTTTCCTATTTCAAAAGTTTTAGTTTTCAAGGGTAATAGCTATGTATGTTGAAAACATGAAGATATTAGACTATTTTATTATTGCACATGGTAAAGAATGTAATTAAAGGCTCTTTTCCTATTTCAAAAGTTTTAGTTTTCGAGGGTAATAGCTACATATGTTGAAAAAATGAAGATATTAGACAATTTTATGATTGCACATGGTAACGAATGGGATTAAAGGCTCTTTTCCTATTTCAAAAGTTTTAGTTTTCGAGTGTAATAGCTACGTATTTTGAAAAAATGAAGATATTAGACAATTTTATGATTTGCACATGGTAAAGAATGTGATTAAAGGCTCTTTTCCTATTTCAAAAGTTTTAGTTTTCGAGGGTAATAGGAACGTATGTTGAAAAATGAAGATATTAGACTATTTTATTATTGCACATGGTAAAGAATGTAATTAAAGGCTCTTTTCCTATTTCAAAAGTTTTAGTTTTCGAGGGTAATAGCTACGTATGTTGAAAAAATGAAGATATTAGACAATTTTATGATTGCACATGGTAAAGAATGTGATTAAAGGCTCTTTTCCTATTTCAAAAGTTTTAGTTTTCGAGGGTAATAGCTACGTATGTTGAAAAAATGAAGATATTAGACCATTTTATGATTGCAACTGGTAAAGAATGTGATTAAAGGCTCTTTTTCTATTTCAAAAGTTTTAGTTTTCGAGGGTAATAGCTACGTATGTTGAAAAAATGAAGATATTAGACTATTTTATGATTGCAAATGGTAAAGAATGTGATTAAAGGCTCTTTTCCTATGTCAAAAGTTTTAGTTTTCGAGGGTAATATCAACGTATGTTGAAAAAATGAAGATATTAGACAATTTTATGATTGCACATTGTAAAGAATGTGATTAAAGGCTCTTTTCCTATTTCAAAATTTTTAGTTTTCGAGGGTAAGATCCTTAGACAATTTTATGATTGCACATGGTAAAGAATGTGATTAAAGGCTCTTTTCCTATTTCAAAAGTTTTAGTTTTCGAGGGTAATAGCTACGTATGTTGAAAAAATGAAGATATTAGACTATTTTATGATTGCAAATGGTCAAGAATGTGATTAAAGGCTCTTTTCCTATTTCAAAAGTTTTAGTTTTCGAGGGTAATAGCTACGTATGTTGAAAAAATGAAGATATTAGACTATTTTATGATTGAAAATGGTAAAGAATGTGATTCAAGGCTCTTTTCCTATTTCAAAAGTTTTAGTTTTCGAGGGTAATAGCTACGTATGTTGAAAAAATGAAGATATTAGACAATTTTATGATTGCACATGGTAAAGAATGTGATTAAAGGCTCTTTTCCTATTTCAAAAGTTTTAGTTTTCGAGGGTAATAGCTTTGTCTGTGGAAAAAATGAAGATATTAGACAATTTTATGATTGCACATGGTAAAGAATGTGATTAAAGGCTCTTTTCCTATTTCAAAAGTTTTAGTTTTCGAGGGTAAGAGCTTTGTCTGTGGAAAAAATGAAGATATTACACAATTTTATGATTGCAAATGGTAAAGAATGTGATTAAAGGCTCTTTTCCTATTTCAAAAGTTTTAGTTTTCGAGGGTAATAGCTACGTATGTTGAAAAATGAAGATATTAGACTATTTTATTATTGCACTTGGTAAAGATTGTAATTAAAGGCTCTCTTCCTATTTCAAAAGTTTTAGTTTTCTTGGGTAATAGCTACGTATGTTGAAAAAATGAAGATATTAGACAATTTTATGATTGCAAATGGTAAAGAATGTGATTAAAGGCTCTTTTCCTATTTCAAAAGTGTTAGTTTTCGAGGGTAATAGCTACGTATGTTGAAAAAATGAAGATATTAGACCATTTTATGATTGCAAATGGTAAAGAATGTGATTAAAGGCTCTTTTTCTATTTCAAAAGTTTTAGTTTTCGAGGGTAATAGCTACGTATGTTGAATAAATTAAGATATTAGACTATTTTATGATTGCAAATGGTAAAGAATGTGATTAAAGGCTCTTTTCCTATGTCAAAAGTTTTAGTTTTCGAGGGTAATATCAACGTATGTTGAAAAAATGAAGATATTAGACAATTTTATGATTGCACATGGTAAAGAATGTGATTAAAGGCTCTTTTCCTATTTCAAAAGTTTTAGTTTTCGAGGGTAATAGCTACGTATGTTGAAAAATGAAGATATTAGACTATTTTATTATTGCACATGGTAAAGAATGTGATTAAAGGCTCTTTTCCTATTTCAAAAGTTTTAGTTTTCGAGGGTAATAGCTACGTATGTTGAAAAAATGAAGATATTAGACAATTTTATGATTGCACATGGTAAAAATGTGATTAAAGGCTCTTTTCCTATTTTAAAAGTGTTAGTTTTCGAGGGTAATAGCTAAGTATGTTGAAAAAATGAAGATATTAGACCATTTTATGATTGCAAATGGTAAAGAATGTGATTAAAGGCTCTTTTTCTATTTCAAAAGTTTTAGTTTTCGAGGGTAATAGCTACGTATGTTGAAAAAATGAAGATATTAGACTATTTTATGATTGCGAATGGTCAAGAATGTGATTAAAGGCTCTTTTCCTATTTCAAAAGTTTTAGTTTTCGAGGGTAATAGCTACGTATGTTGAAAAAATGAAGATATTAGACTATTTTATGATTGAAAATGGTAAAGAATGTGATTCAAGGCTCTTTTCCTATTTCAAAAGTTTTAGTTTTCGAGGGTATTAGCTACGTATGTTGAAAAAATGAAGATATTAGACAATTTTATGATTGCACATGGTAAAGAATGTGATTAAAGGCTCTTTTCCTATTTCAAAAGTTTAATTTTCGAGGGTAATAGCTACGTATGTTGAAAAAATGAAGATATTAGACCATTTTATGATTGCAAATGGTAAAGAATGTGATTAAAGGCTCTTTTTCCTATTTCAAAAGTTTTAGTTTTCGAGGGTAATAGCTACGTATGTTGAAAAAATGAAGATATTAGACTTTTTTATGATTGCAAATGGTAAAGAATGTGATTAAAGGCTCTTTTCCTATTTCAAAAGTTTTAGTTTTCGAGGGTAATAGCTACGTATGTTGAAAAAATGAAGATATTAGACAATTTTATGATTGCACATGGTAAAGAATGTGATTAAAGGCTCTTTTCCTATTTCAAATATGATTGCACATGGTAAAGAATGTGATTAAAGGCTCTTTTCCTATTTCAAAAGTTTTAGTTTTCGAGGGTAATAGCTAAGTATGTTGAAAAAATGAAGATATTAGACTATTTTATGATTGCAATGGTAAGAATGTGATTAAAGGCTCTTTTCCTATTTCAAAAGTTTTAGTTTTCGAGGGTAATAGCTACGTATGTTGAAAAAATGAAGATATTAGACTATTTTATGATTGCAAAATGGTAAAGAATGTGATTAAAGGCTCTTTTCCTATTTCAAAAGTTTTAGTTTTCGAGGGTAATAGCTATATATGTTGAAAAAATAAGATATTAGACAATTTTATGATTGCACATGGTAAAGAATGTGATTAAAGGCTCTTTTCCTATTCAAAAGTTTTAGTTTTCGAGGGTAATAGCTACGTATGTTGAAAAAATGAAGATATTAGACAATTTTATGATTGCACGTGGTAAAGAATGTGATTAAAGGCTCTTTTCCTATTTCAAAAGTTTTAGTTTTCGAGGGTAATAGCTACGTATGTTGAAAAAAATGAAGATATTAGACTATTTTATAATTGCACATGGTAAAGAATGTGATTAAAGGCTCTTTTCCTATTTCAAAAGTTTTATTTTTCGAGGGTAATAGCTACGTATGTTAAAAAAATGAAGATATTAGACTATTTTATGATTGCAAATGGTAAAGAATGTGATTAAAGTCTCTTTTCCTATTTCAAAAGTTTTATTTTTCGAGGGTAATAGCTACGTATGTTAAAAAAATGAAGATATTAGACTATTTTATGATTGCAAATGGTAAAGAATGTGATTAAAGGCTCTTTTCCTATTTCAAAAGTTTTAGTTTTCAAGGGTAATAGCTACGTATGTTGAAAAAATGAAGATATTAGACTATTTTATTATTGCACATAGTAAAGAATGTAATTAAAGGCTCTTTTCCTATTTCAAAAGTTTTAGTTTTCGAGGGTAATAGCTACGTATGTTGAAAAAATGAAGATATTAGACAATTTTTTGATTGCACATGGTAAAGAATGGGATTAAAGGCTCTTTTCCTATTTCAAAAGTTTTAGTTTTCGAGTGTAATAGCTACGTATGTTGAAAAAATAAAGATATTAGAATATTTTATTATTGCACATGGTAAAGAATGTAATTAAAGGCTCTTTTCCTATTTCAAAAGTTTTAGTTTTCGAGGGTAATAGCTACGTATGTTGAAAAAATGAAGATATTAGACAATTTTATTGATTGCACATGGTAACGAATGGGATTAAAGGCTCTTTTCCTATTTCAAAAGTTTTAGTTTTCGAGGGTAATAGCTATGTATGTTGAAAAAATGAAGATATTAGACAATTTTATGATTGCAGATGGTAAAGAATGTGATTAAAGGCTCTTTTCCTATTTCAAAAGTTTTAGTTTTCGAGGGTAATAGCTACGTATGTTGAAAAAATGAAGATATTAGACTGTTTTATGATTGCAAATGGTAAGAATGTGATTAAAGGCTCTTTCCCTATTTCAAAAGTTTTAGTTTTCGAGGGTAATAGATACGTAAGTTGAAAAAATGAAGATATTAGACTATTTTATGATTGCAAAATGGTAAAGAATGTGATTAAAGGCTCTTTTCCTATTTCAAAAGTTTTAGTTTTCGAGGGTAATAGCTACATATGTTGAAAAAATGAAGATATTAGACAATTTTATGATTGCACATGGTAAAGAATGTGATTAAAGGCTCTTTTCCTATTTCAAAAGTTTTAGTTTTTCGAGGGTAATAGCTACGTATGTTAAAAAAATGAAGATATTAGACTATTTTATGATTGCAAATGGTAAAGAATGTGATTAAAGGCTCTTTTCCTATTTCAAAAGTTTTAGTTTTCAAGGGTAATAGCTACGTATGTTGAAAAAATGAAGATATTAGACTATTTTATTATTGCACATGGTAAAGAATGGGATTAAAGGCTCTTTTCCTATTTCAAAAGTTTTAGTTTTCGAGTGTAATAGCTACGTATGTTGAAAAAATGAAGATATTAGACTATTTTATTATTGCACATGGTAAAGAATGTAATTAAAGGCTCTTTTCCTATTTCAAAAGTTTTAGTTTTCGAGGGTAATAGCTACATATGTTGAAAAAATGAAGATATTAGACAATTTTATGATTGCACATGGTAACGAATGGGATTAAAGGCTCTTTTCCTATTTCAAAAGTTTTAGTTTTCGAGGGTAATAGCTACGTATGTTGAAAAAATGAAGATATTAGACAATTTTATGATTGCACATGGTAAAGAATGTGATTAAAGGCTCTTTTCCTATTTCAAAAGTTTTAGTTTTCGAGGGTAATAGCTACGTATGTTGAAAAAATGAAGATATTAGACTATTTTATATTGCACATGGTAAAGAATGTAATTAAAGGCTCTTTTCCTATTTCAAAAGTTTTAGTTTTCGAGGGTAATAGCTACGTATGTTGAAAAAAATGAAGATATTAGACTATTTTATAACTGCACATGGTAAAGAATGTAATTAAAGGCTCTTTTCCTATTTCAAAAGTTTTAGTTTTCGAGGGTAATAGCTACGTATGTTGAAAAAATGAAGATATTAGACTATTTTATGATTGCAAAATGGTAAAGAATGTGATTAAAGGCTCTTTTCCTATTTCAAAAGTTTTAGTTTTCGAGGGTAATAGCTACGTATGTTGAAAAAATGAAGATATTAGACATTTTATGATTGCAATGGTAAAGAATGTGATTAAAGGCTCTTTTCCTATTTCAAAAGTTTTAGTTTTCGAGGGTAAGAGCTTTGTTGTTGAAAAAATGAAGATATTAGACAATTTTATGATTGCACATGGTAAAGAATGTGATTAAAGGCTCTTTTCCTATTTCAAAAGTTTTAGTTTTCGAGGGTAATAGCTACGTATGTTGAAAAAATGAAGATATTAGACAATTTTATGATTGCACATGGTAAAGAATGTGATTAAAGGCTCTTTTCCTATTTCAAAAGTTTTAGTTTTCGAGGGTAATAGCTACGTATGTTAAAAAATGAAGATATTAGACTATTTTATGATTGCAAATGGTAAAGAATGTGATTAAAGGCTCTTTTCCTATTTCAAAAGTTTTAGTTTTCGAGTGTAATAGCTACGTATGTTGAAAAAATGAAGATATTAGACTATTTTATTATTGCACATGGTAAAGAATGTAATTAAAGGCTCTTTTCCTATTTCAAAAGTTTTAGTTTTCGAGGGTAATAGCTACCTATGTTGAAAAAATGAAGATATTAGACAATTTTATGATTGCACATGGTAAAGAATGGGATTAAAGGCTCTTTTCCTATTTCAAAAGTTTTAGTTTTCGAGGGTAATAGCTACGTATGTTGAAAAAATGAAGATATTAGACTATTTTATGATTGCACATGGTAAGAATGTGATTAAAGGCTCTTTTCCTATTTCAAAAGTTTTAGTTTTCGAGGGTAATAGCTACGTATGTTGAAAAAATGAAGATATTAGACTATTTTATGATTGCAAAATGGTAAAGAATGTGATTAAGGCTCTTTTCCTATTTCAAAAGTTTTAGTTTTCGAGGGTAATAGCTACGTATGTTGAAAAAATGAAGATATTAGACTATTTTATGATTGCACATGGTAAAGAATGTGATTAAAGGCTCTTTTCCTATTTCAAAAGTTTTAGTTTTCGAGGGTAATAGACTTTGTCTGTTGAAAAAATGAAGATATTAGACAATTTTATGATTGCACATGGTAAAGAATGTGATTAAAGGCTCTTTTCCTATTTCAAAAGTTTTATTTTTCGAGGGTAATAGCTACGTATCTTAAAAAAATGAAGATATTAGACTATTTTATGATTGCAAATGGTAAAGAATGTGATTAAAGGCTCTTTTCCTATTTCAAAAGTTTTAGTTTTCGAGGGTAATAGCTACATATGTTGAAAAAATGAAGATATTAGACAATTTTATGATTGCACATGGTAAAGAATGTGATTAAAGGCTCTTTTCCTATTTCAAAAGTTTTAGTTTTCGAGAAAGAGCTTTGTCTGTTGAAAAAATGAAGATATTAGACAATTTTATGATTGCACATGGTAAAGAATGTGATTAAAGGCTCTTTTCCTATTTCAAAAGTTTTATTTTTCGAGGGTAATAGCTACGTATGTTAAAAAATGAAGATATTAGACTATTTTATGATTGCAAATGGTAAAGAATGTGATTAAAGGCTCTTTTCCTATTTCAAAAGTTTTAGTTTTCGAGGGTAATAGCTACGTATGTTGAAAAAATGAAGATATTAGACTATTTTATTATTGCACATGGTAAAGAATGTATTAAAGGCTCTTTTCCTATTTCAAAAGTTTTAGTTTTCGAGGGTAATAGCTACATATGTTGAAAAAATGAAGATATTAGACAATTTTATGATTGCACATGGTAAAGAATGTGATTAAAGGCTCTTTTCCTATTTCAAAAGTTTTAGTTTTCGAGGGTAATAGCTACGTATGTTGAAAAAAATGAAGATATTAGACTATTTTATAACTGCACATGGTAAAGAATGTATTAAAGGCTCTTTTCCTATTTCAAAAGTTTTAGTTTTCGAGGGTAATAGCTACGTATGTTGAAAAAAATGAAGATATTAGACTATTTTATGATTGCAAATGGCAAAGAATGTGATTAAAGGCTCTTTTCCTATTTCAAAAGTTTTAGTTTTCGAGGGTAATAGCTACGTATGTTGAAAAAATGAAGATATTAGACTATTTTATGATTGAAAATGGTAAAGAATGTGATTCAAGGCTCTTTTCCTATTTCAAAAGTTTTAGTTTTCGAGGGTAATAGCTACATATGTTGAAAAAATGAAGATATTAGACTATTTTATGATTGCAAATGGTAAAGAATGTGATTAAAGGCTCTTTTCCTATTTCAAAAGTTTTAGTTTTCGAGGGTAATAGCTAAGTCTGTTGAAAAAATGAAGATATTAGACTATTTTATGATTGCAAATGGTAAAGAATGTGATTAAAGGCTCTTTTCCTATTTCAAAAGTTTTAGTTTTCGAGGGTAATAGCTACGTATGTTGAAAAAAATGAAGATATTAGACTATTTTATGATTGCAAATGGTAAAGAATGTGATTAAAGGCTCTTTTCCTATTTCAAAAGTTTTAGTTTTCGAGGGTAATAGCTACGTATGTTGAAAAAAATGAAGATATTAGACTATTTTATGATTGCAAATGGTAAAGAATGTGATTAAAGGCTCTTTTCCTATTTCAAAAGTTTTAGTTTTCGAGGGTAATAGCTACGTATGTTGAAAAAATGAAGATATTAGACTATTTTATGATTGCAAATGGTAAAGAATGTGATTAAAGGCTCTTTTCCTATTTCAAAAGTTTTAGTTTTCGAGGGTAATAGCTACGTATGTTGAAAAAATGAAGATATTAGACTATTTTATGATTGCAAATGGTAAAGAATGTGATTAAAGGCTCTTTTCCTATTTCAAAAGTTTTAGTTTTCGAGGGTAATAGCTACTTGTCTGTTGAAAAAATGAAGATATTAGACAATTTTATGATTGCACATGGTAAAGAATGTGATTAAAGGCTCTTTTCCTATTTCAAAAGTTTTAGTTTTCGAGGGTAATAGCTACGTATGTTGAAAAAATGAAGATATTAGACTATTTTATGATTGCAAATGGTAAAGAATGTGATTAAAGGCTCTTTTCCTATTTCAAAAGTTTTAGTTTTCGAGGGTAATAGCTACGTATGTTGAAAAAATGAAGATATTAGACTATTTTATATTGCAAATGGTAAAGAATGTGATTAAAGGCTCTTTTCCTATTTCAAAAGTTTTAGTTTTCGAGGGTAATAGCTACGTCTGTTGAAAAAATGAAGATATTAGACTATTTTATGATTGCAAATGGTAAAGAATGTGATTAAAGGCTCTTTTCCTATTTCAAAAGTTTTAGTTTTCGAGGGTAATAGCTTTGTCTGTGGAAAAAATGAAGATATTAGACTATTTTATGATTGCAATGGTAAAGAATGTGATTAAAGGCTCTTTTCCTATTTCAAAAGTTTCAGTTTTCGAGGGTAATAGCTACGTATGTTGAAAAAATGAAGATATTAGACTATTTTATGATTGCAAATGGTAAAGAATGTGATTAAAGGCTCTTTTCCTATTTCAAAAGTTTTAGTTTTCGAGGGTAATAGCTACGTATGTTGAAAAAATGAAGATATTAGACTATTTTATGATTGCAAATGGTAAAGAATGTGATTAAAGGCTCTTTTCCTATTTCAAAAGTTTCAGTTTTCGAGGGTAATAGCTATGTATGTTGAAAAAATGAAGATATTAGACTAGTTTTTGATTGCAAATGGTAAAGAATGTGATTAAAAGCTCTTTTCCTATTTCAAAAGTTTTAGTTTTCGAGGGTAATAGCTATGTCTGTGGAAAAAATGAAGATATTAGACTATTTTATGATTGCAAATGTTAAAGAATGTGATTAAAGGCTTTTTTCCTATTTCAAAAGTTTTAGTTCTCGAGGGTAATAGCTATGTCTGTGGAAAAAATGAAGATATTAGACTATTTTATGATTGCAAATGGTAAAGAATGTGATTAAAGGCTCTATTCCTATGTCAAAAGTTTTAGTTTTCGAGGGTAATAGCTACTTATCTTGAAAAAATGCAGATATTAGACTATTTTATGATTGCAAATGGTAAAGAATGTGATTAAAGGCTCTTTTCCTATTTCAAAAGTTTTAGTTTTCGAGGGTAATAGCTACGTATGTTGAAAAATTGAAGATATTATACTACTTTATGATTGCAAATGGTAAAGAATGTGATTAAAGGCTCTTTTCCTATTTCAAAAGTTTTAGTTTTCGAGGGTAATAGCTACGTATGTTGAAAAAATGAAGATATTAGACTATTTTATGATTGCAAATGGTAAAGAATGTGATTAAAGGCTCTTTTCCTATTTCAAAAGTTTTAGTTTTCGAGGGTAATAGCTACTTATGTTGAAAAAATGAAGATATTAGACTATTTTATGATTGCAAATGGTAAAGAATGTGATTAAAGGCTCTTTTCCTATTTCAAAAGTTTTAGTTTTCGAGGGTAATAGCTATGTCTGTGGAAAAAATGAAGATATTAGACTATTTTATGATTGCAAATGGTAAAGAATGTGATTAAAGGCTCTTTTCCTATTTCAAAAGTTTTAGTTTTCGAGGGTAATAGCTAAGTCTGTGGAAAAAATGAAGATATTAGACTATTTTATGATTGCAAATGGTAAAGAATGTGATTAAAGGCTCTTTTCCTATTTCAAAAGTTTTAGTTTTCGAGGGTAATAGCTACGTATGTTGAAAAAATGAAGATATTAGACTATTTTATGATTGCAAATGGTAAAGAATGTGATTAAAGGCTCTTTTCCTATTTCAAAAGTTTTAGTTTTCGAGGGTAATAGCTACGTATGTTGAAAAAATGAAGATATTAGACTATTTTATGATTGCAAATGGTAAAGAATGTGATTAAAGGCTCTTTTCCTATTTCAAAAGTTTTAGTTTTCGAGGGTAATAGCTATGTATGTTGAAAAAATGAAGATATTAGACTAGTTTTATGATTGCAAATGGTAAAGAATGTGATTAAAAGGCTCTTTTCCTATTTCAAAAGTTTTAGTTTTCGAGGGTAATAGCTATGTCTGTGGAAAAAATGAAGATATTAGACTATTTTATGATTGCAAATGGTAAAGAATGTGATTAAAGGCTCTTTTTCCTATTTCAAAAGTTTTAGTTTCGAGGGTAATAGCTATGTCTGTGGAAAAAATGAAGATATTAGACTATTTTATGATTGCAAATGGTAAAGAATGTGATTAAAGGCTCTTTCCTATTTCAAAAGTTTTAGTTTTCGAGGGTAATAGCTACGTATGTTGAAAAAATGAAGATATTAGACTATTTTATGATTGCAAATGGTAAAGAATGTGATTAAAGGCTCTTTTCCTATTTCAAAAGTTTTAGTTTTCGAGGGTAATAGCTACGTATGTTGAAAAAATGAAGATATTAGACTACTTTATGATTGCAAATGGTAAAGAATGTGATTAAAGGCTCTTTTCCTATTTCAAAAGTTTTAGTTTTCGAGGGTAATAGCTACTATGTTGAAAAAATGAAGATATTAGACTATTTTATGATTGCAAATGGTAAAGAATGTGATTAAAGGCTCTTTTCCTATTTCAAAAGTTTTAGTTTTCGAGGGTAATAGCTATGTCTGTGGAAAAAATGAAGATATTAGACTATTTTATGATTGCAAATGGTAAAGAATGTGATTAAAGGCTCTTTTCCTATTTCAAAAGTTTTAGTTTTCGAGGGTAATAGCTAAGTCTGTGGAAAAAATGAAGATATTAGACTATTTTATGATTGCAAATGGTAAAGAATGTGATTAAAGGCTCTTTTCCTATTTCAAAAGTTTTAGTTTTCGAGGGTAATAGCTACGTATGTTGAAAAAAATGAAGATATTAGACTATTTTATGATTGCACATGGTAAAGAATGTGATTAAAGGCTCTTTTCCTATTTCAAAAGTTTTATTTTTCGAGGGTAATAGCTACGTATGTTAAAAAAATGAAGATATTAGACTATTTTATGATTGCAAATGGTAAAGAATGTGATTAAAGGCTCTTTTCCTATTTCAAAAGTTTTAGTTTTCGAGGGTAATAGCTACGTATGTTGAAAAAATGAAGATATTAGACTATTTTATGATTGCAATGGTAAAGAATGTGATTAAAGGCTCTTTTCCTATTTCAAAAGTTTTAGTTTTCGAGGGTAATAGCTTTGTCTGTTGAAAAAATGAAGATATTAGACAATTTTATGATTGCACATGGTAAAGAATGTGATTAAAGGCTCTTTTCCTATTTCAAAAGTTTTATTTTTCGAGGGTAATAGCTACGTATGTTAAAAAAATGAAGATATTAGACTATTTTATGATTGCAAATGGTAAAGAATGTGATTAAAGGCTCTTTTCCTATTTCAAAAGTTTTAGTTTTCGAGGGTAATAGCTACGTATGTTGAAAAAATGAAGATATTAGACTATTTTATTATTGCACATGGTAAAGAATGTGATTAAAGGCTCTTTTCCTATTTCAAAAGTTTTAGTTTTCGAGGGTAATAGCTACGTATGTTGAAAAAATGAAGATATTAGACTAATTTTATGATTGCACATGGTAAAGAATGTGATTAAAGGCTCTTTTCCTATTTCAAAAGTTTTAGTTTTCGAGGGTAATAGCTACGTATGTTGAAAAAATGAAGATATTAGACTATTTTATGATTGCACATGGTAAAGAATGTGATTAAAGGCTCTTTTCCTATTTCAAAAGTTTTAGTTTTCGAGGGTAATAGCTACGTATGTTGAAAAAATGAAGATATTAGACTATTTTATGATTGCAAATGGTAAAGAATGTGATTAAAGGCTCTTTTCCTATTTCAAAAGTTTTAGTTTTCGAGGGTAATAGCTACGTATGTTGAAAAAATGAAGATATTAGACTATTTTATGATTGCAATGGTAAAGAATGTGATTAAAGGCTCTTTTCCTATTTCAAAAGTTTTAGTTTTCGAGGGTAATAGCTACGTATGTTGAAAAAATGAAGATATTAGACAATTTTATGATTGCACATGGTAAAGAATGTGATTAAAGGCTCTTTTCCTATTTCAAAAGTTTTAGTTTTCGAGGGTAATAGCTACGTCTGTTGAAAAAATGAAGATATTAGACTATTTTATGATTGCAAATGGTAAAGAATGTGATTAAAGGCTCTTTTCCTATTTCAAAAGTTTTAGTTTTCGAGGGTAATAGCTACGTATGTTGAAAAAATGAAGATATTAGACTATTTTATGATTGCAAATGGTAAAGAATGTGATTAAAGGCTCTTTTCCTATTTCAAAAGTTTTAGTTTTCGAGGGTAATAGCTACTATGTTGAAAAAATGAAGATATTAGACAATTTTATGATTGCACATGGTAAAGAATGTGATTAAAGGCTCTTTTCCTATTTCAAAAGTTTTAGTTTTCGAGGGTAATAGACTTTGTCTGTTGAAAAAATGAAGATATTAGACTATTTTATGATTGCACATGGTAAAGAATGTGATTAAAGGCTCTTTTCCTATTTCAAAAGTTTTAGTTTTCGAGGGTAATAGCTACGTATGTTGAAAAAATGAAGATATTAGACTATTTTATGATTGCACATGGTAAAGAATGTATTAAAGGCTCTTTTCCTATTTCAAAAGTTTTAGTTTTCGAGGTAATAGCTACGTATGTTGAAAAAATGAAGATATTAGACAATTTTATGATTGCACATGGTAAAGAATGTGATTAAAGGCTCTTTTCCTATTTCAAAAGTTTTAGTTTTCGAGGGTAATAGCTACGTATGTTGAAAAAATGAAGATATTAGACAATTTTATGATTGCACATGGTAAAGAATGTGATTAAAGGCTCTTTTCCTATTTCAAAAGTTTTAGTTTTCGAGGGTAATAGCTACGTATGTTGAAAAAATGAAGATATTAGACAATTTTATGATTGCACATGGTAAAGAATGTGATTAAAGGCTCTTTTCCTATTTCAAAAGTTTTAGTTTTCGAGGGTAATAGCTACGTATGTTGAAAAAATGAAGATATTAGACTATTTTATGATTGCACATGGTAAAGAATGTGATTAAAGGCTCTTTTCCTATTTCAAAAGTTTTAGTTTTCGAGGGTAATAGCTACGTATGTTGAAAAAAATGAAGATATTAGACTATTTTATGATTGCAATGGTAAAGAATGTGATTAAAGGCTCTTTTCCTATTTCAAAAGTTTTAGTTTTCGAGGGTAATAGCTACGTATGTTGAAAAAATGAAGATATTAGACTATTTTATGATTGCAATGGTAAAGAATGTGATTAAAGGCTCTTTTCCTATTTCAAAAGTTTTAGTTTTCGAGGGTAATAGCTACGTATGTTGAAAAAATGAAGATATTAGACTATTTTATGATTGCAAATGGTAAAGAATGTGATTAAAGGCTCTTTTCCTATTTCAAAAGTTTTAGTTTTTCGAGGGTAATAGCTACGTATGTTAAAAAATGAAGATATTAGACTATTTTATTATTGCAAATGGTAAAGAATGTGATTAAAGGCTCTTTTCCTATTTCAAAAGTTTTAGTTTTCGAGGGTAATAGCTACGTATGTTGAAAAAATGAAGATATTAGACTATTTTATGATTGCACATGGTAAAGAATGTGATTAAAGGCTCTTTTCCTATTTCAAAAGTTTTAGTTTTCGAGGGTAATAGCTACGTATGTTGAAAAAATGAAGATATTAGACTATTTTATTATTGCACATGGTAAAGAATGTAATTAAAGGCTCTTTTCCTATTTCAAAAGTTTTAGTTTTCGAGGGTAATAGCTACGTATGTTGAAAAAATGAAGATATTAGACAATTTTATGATTGCACATGGTAAAGAATGGGATTAAAGGCTCTTTTCCTATTTCAAAAGTTTTAGTTTTCGAGTGTAATAGCTACGTATGTTGAAAAAATGAAGATATTAGACAATTTTATTATTGCACATGGTAAAGAATGTGATTAAAGCCTCTTTTCCTACTTCAAAAGTTTTAGTTTTCGAGGGTAATAGCTACGTATGTTGAAAAAATGAAGATATTAGACAATTTTATTGATTGCACATGGTAAAGAATGTATTAAAGGCTCTTTTCCTATTTCAAAAGTTTTAGTTTTCGAGGGTAATAGCTACGTATGTTGAAAAAATGAAGATATTAGACAATTTTATGATTTGCAATGGTAAAGAATGTGATTAAAGGCTCTTTTCCTATTTCAAAAGTTTTAGTTTTCGAGGGTAATAGCTACGTATGTTGAAAAAATGAAGATATTAGACTATTTTATGATTGCAAATGGTAAAGAATGTGATTAAAGGCTCTTTTCCTATTTCAAAAGTTTTAGTTTTCGAGGGTAATAGCTACGTATGTTGAAAAAATGAAGATATTAGACTATTTTATGATTGCAATGGTAAAGAATGTGATTAAAGGCTCTTTTCCTATTTCAAAAGTTTTAGTTTTCGAGGGTAATAGCTACGTATGTTGAAAAAATGAAGATATTAGACAATTTTATGATTGCAATGGTAAAGAATGTGATTAAAGGCTCTTTTCCTATTTCAAAAGTTTTAGTTTTCGAGGGTAATAGCTACGTATGTTGAAAAAATGAAGATATTAGACTATTTTATGATTGCAATGGTAAAGAATGTGATTAAAGGCTCTTTTCCTATTTCAAAAGTTTTATTTTTCGAGGGTAATAGCTACGTATGTTAAAAAAATGAAGATATTAGACTATTTTATGATTGCAAATGGTAAAGAATGTGATTAAAGGCTCTTTTCCTATTTCAAAAGTTTTAGTTTTCAAGGGTAATAGCTACATATGTTGAAAAAATGAAGATATTAGACTATTTTATTATTGCACATGGTAAAGAATGTATTAAAGGCTCTTTTCCTATTTCAAAAGTTTTAGTTTTCGAGGGTAATAGCTACGTATGTTGAAAAAATGAAGATATTAGACTATTTTATTATTGCACATGGTAAAGAATGTAATTAAAGGCTCTTTTCCTATTTCAAAAGTTTTAGTTTTCGAGGGTAATAGCTACGTATGTTGAAAAAATGAAGATATTAGACAATTTTATGATTGCACATGGTAAAGAATGTGATTAAAGGCTCTTTTCCTATTTCAAAAGTTTTAGTTTTCGAGGGTAATAGCTACGTATGTTGAAAAAATGAAGATATTAGACAATTTTATGATTGCACATGGTAAAGAATGTGATTAAAGGCTCTTTTCCTATTTCAAAAGTTTTAGTTTTCGAGGGTAATAGCTACGTATGTTGAAAAAAATGAAGATATTAGACTATTTTATGATTGCAC
>NW_027063821.1:0-25049 GCF_032884065.1 Artemia franciscana
CTTACCATTTGCAATCATAAAATAGTCTAATATCTTCATTTTTTCAACATACGTAGCTATTACCCTCGGAAACTAAAACTTTTGAAATAGGAAAAGAGCCTTTAATCACATTCTTTACCATTTGCAATCATAAAATAGTCTAATATCTTCTTTTTTCAACATACGTAGCTATTACCCTCGAAAACTAAAACTTTTGAAATAGGAAAAGAGCCTCTAATCACATTCTTTACCATTTGCAATCATAAAATATTCCAATATCTTCAATTTTTCAACATACGTAGCTATTACCCACGAAAACTAAAACTTTTGAAATATGAAAAGAGCCTTTAATCAAATTCTTTACCACGTGCAATCATAAAATAGTCTAATATCTTAATTTTTTCAACATACGTGGCTATTACCCTCGAAAACTAAAACTTTTGACATAGGAAAAGAGCTTTTAATCACATTGTTTACCATTTGCAATCATAAAATAGTCTAATATCTTCATTTTTTCAACATACGTAGCTATTACCCTCGAAAAATAAAACTTTTGAAATAGGAAATGAGCCTTTAATCACATTCTTTACCATGTGCAATCATAAAATAGTCTAATATCTTCATTTTTTCAGCATACGTAGCTATTACCCTCGAAAACTAAAATTTTTGAAATAGGAAAAGAGCCTTTAATCACATTCTTTACCATGTGCAATCATAAAATAGTCTAATATCTTAATTTTTTCAACATACGTAGCTATTACCCTCGAAAACTAAAACTTTTGAAATAGGAAAAGAGCCTTTAATCACATTCTCTATCATTTGCAATCATAAAATAGTCTAATATCTTCATTTTTTCAACATACGTAGCTATTACCCTCGAAAACTAAAACTTTTGAAACAGGAAAAGAGCCTTTAATCACATTCTTTACCATGTGCAATCATTAAATGGTCTAATATCTTCATTTTTTCAGCATACGTAGCTATTACCCTCGAAGACTAAAACTTTTGAAATAGGAAAAGAGCCTTTAATCACATTCTTTACCATGTGCAATCATAAAATAGTCTAATATCTTCATTTTTTCAACATACGTAGCTATTACCCTCGAAAACTAAAACTTTTGACATAGGAAAAGTGCCTCTAATCACATTCTTTACCATTTGCAATCATAAAATAGTCTAATATCTTCATTTTTTCAACATACGTAGCTATTACCCTCGAAAACTAAAACTTTTGACATAGGAAAAGAGCCTTTAATCACATTCTTTACCATTTGCAATCATAAAATAGTCTAATATCTTCATTTTTTCAACATACGTAGCTATTACCCTCGAAAACTAAAACTTTTGAAATTGGAAAAGAGCCTTTAATCACATTCTTTACCATGTGCAATCATAAAATAGTCTAATATCTTCATTTTTTCAGCATACGTAGCTATTACCCTCGAAAACTAAAACTTTTGAAATAGGAAAAGAGCCTTTAATCACATTCTTTACCATGTACAATCATAAAATAGCCTAATATCTTCATTTTTTCAACATACATAGCTATTACCCTCGAAAACTAAAACTTTTGACATAGGAAAAGTGCCTCTAATCACATTCTTTACCATTTGCAATCATAAAATAGTCTAATATCTTCATTTTTTCAACATACGTAGCTATTACCCTCGAAAACTAAAACTTTTGAAATAGGAAAAGAGCCTTTAATCACATTCTTTACCATTTGCAATCATAAAATAGTCTAATATCTTCATTTTTTCAACATACGTAGCTATTACCCTCGAAAACTAAAACTTTTGAAATAGGAAAAGAGCCTTTAATCACATTTTTTACCATGTGCAATCATAAAATTGTCTAATATCATCATTTTTTCCACAGACATAGCTATTACCCTCGAAAACTAACACTTTTGAAATAGGAAAAGAGCCTTTAATCACATTCTTTACCATTTGCAATCATAAAATAGTCTAATATCTTCATTTTTTCAACATACGTAGCTATTACCCTCGAAAACTAAAACTTTTGAAAAGGAAATGAGCCTTTAATCACATTCTTTACCATGTGCAATCATAAAATAGTCTAATATCTTCATTTTTTCAGCATACGTAGCTATTACCCTCGAAAACTAAAACTTTTGAAATAGGAAAAGAGCCTTTAATCACATTGTTTACCATGTGCAATCATAAAATAGTCTAATATCTTCATTTTTTCAACATACGTAGCTATTACCCTCGAAAACTAAAACTTTTGAAATAGGAAAAGAGCCTTTAATCACATTCTTTATCATTTGCAATCATAAAATAGTCTAATATCTTCATTTTTTCAACATACGTAGCTATTACCCTCGAAAACTAAAACTTTTGACATATGAAAAGAGCCTTTAATCACATTCTTTACCATTTGCAATCATAAAATAGTCTAATATCTTCATTTTTTCAACAAACGTAGCTATTACCCTCGAAAACTAAAACTTTTGAAATAGGAAAAGAGCCTTTAATCACATTCTTTACCATTTGCAATCATAAAATAGTCTGATATCTTCATTTTTTCAACATACGTAGCTATTACCCTCGAAAACTAAAACTTTTGAAATAGAAAAAGAGCCTTTAATCACATTCTTTACCATGTGCAATCATAAAAGTGTCTAATATCATCATTTTTTCCACAGACATAGCTATTACCCTCGAAAACAAACACTTTTGAAATAGGAAAAGAGCCTTTAATCACATTCTTTACCATTTGCAATCATAAAATAGTCTAATATCTTCATTTTTTCAACATACGTAGCTATTACCCTCGAAAACTAAAACTTTTGAAATAGGAAAAGAGCCTTTAATCAAATTCTTTACCATGTGCAATCATAAAATTGTCAAATATCTTCATTTTTTCAACATACGTAGCTATTACCCTCGAAAACTAAAACTTTTGAAATAGGAAAAGAGCCTTTAATCACATTCTTTACCATGTGCAATCATAAAATAGTCTAATATCTTCATTTTTTCAACATACGTAGCTATTACCCTCGAAAACTATAACTTTTGAAATAGGAAAAGAGCCTTTAATCACATTCTTTACCATTTGCAATCATAAAATAGTCTAATATCTTCATTTTTTCAACATACGTAGCTATTACCCTCGAAAACTAAAACTTTTGAAATAGGAAAAGAGCCTTTAATCACATTCTTTACCATTTGCAATCATAAAATAGTCTAATATCTTCATTTTTTCAACATACACAGCTATTACCCTCGAAAACTAAAACTTTTGACATAGGAAAAGAGCCTCTAATAACATTCTTTACCATTTGCAATCATAAAATAGTCTAATATCTTCAATTTTTCAACATACGTAGCTATTACCCTCGAAAACTAAAACTTTTGAAATAGGAAAAGAGCCTTTAATCACATTCTTTACCATGTGCAATCATAAAATAGTCTAATATCTTAATTTTCTCAACATACGTAGCTATTACCCTCGAAAACTAAAACTTTTGACATAGGAAAAGAGCCTTTAATCACATTTTTTACCATTTGCAATCATAAAATAGTCTAATATCTTCATTTTTTCAACATACGTAGCTATTACCCTCGAAAACTAAAACTTTTGAAATAGGAAAAGAGCCTTTAATCACATTTTTTACCATGTGCAATCATAAAATTGTCTAATATCATCATTTTTTCCACAGACATAGCTATTACCCTCGAAAACTAACACTTTTGAAATAGGAAAAGAGCCTTTAATCACATTCTTTACCATTTGCAATCATAAAATAGTCTAATATCTTCATTTTTTCAACATACGTAGCTATTACCCTCGAAAACTAAAACTTTTGAAAAGGAAATGAGCCTTTAATCACATTTTTTACCATGTGCAATCATAAAATAGTCTAATATCTTCATTTTTTCAGCATACGTAGCTATTACCCTCGAAAACTAAAACTTTTGAAATAGGAAAAGAGCCTTTAATCACATTGTTTACCATGTGCAATCATAAAATAGTCTAATATCTTCATTTTTTCAACATACGTAGCTATTACCCTCGAAAACTAAAACTTTTGAAATAGGAAAAGAGCCTTTAATCACATTCTTTATCATTTGCAATCATAAAATAGTCTAATATCTTCATTTTTTCAACATACGTAGCTATTACCCTCGAAAACTAAAACTTTTGACATATGAAAAGAGCCTTTAATCACATTCTTTACCATTTGCAATCATAAAATAGTCTAATATCTTCATTTTTTCAACAAACGTAGCTATTACCCTCGAAAACTAAAACTTTTGAAATAGGAAAAGAGCCTTTAATCACATTCTTTACCATTTGCAATCATAAAATAGTCTGATATCTTCATTTTTTCAACATACGTAGCTATTACCCTCGAAAACTAAAACTTTTGAAATAGAAAAAGAGCCTTTAATCACATTCTTTACCATGTGCAATCATAAAAGTGTCTAATATCATCATTTTTTCCACAGACATAGCTATTACCCTCGAAAACAAACACTTTTGAAATAGGAAAAGAGCCTTTAATCACATTCTTTACCATTTGCAATCATAAAATAGTCTAATATCTTCATTTTTTCAACATACGTAGCTATTACCCTCGAAAACTAAAACTTTTGAAATAGGAAAAGAGCCTTTAATCAAATTCTTTACCATGTGCAATCATAAAATTGTCAAATATCTTCATTTTTTCAACATACGCAGCTATTACCCCCGAAAACTAAAACTTTTGAAATAGGAAAAGAGCCTTTAATCACATTCTTTACCATGTGCAATCATAAAATAGTCTAATATCTTCATTTTTTCAACATACGTAGCTATTACCCTCGAAAATTATAACTTTTGAAATAGGAAAAGAGCCTTTAATCACATTCTTTACCATTTGCAATCATAAAATAGTCTAATATCTTCATTTTTTCAACATACGTAGCTATTACCCTCGAAAACTAAAACTTTTGAAATAGGAAAAGAGCCTTTAATCACATTCTTTACCATTTGCAATCATAAAATAGTCTAATATCTTCATTTTTTCAACATACACAGCTATTACCCTCGAAAACTAAAACTTTTGACATAGGAAAAGAGCCTCTAATAACATTCTTTACCATTTGCAATCATAAAATAGTCTAATATCTTCAATTTTTCAACATACGTAGCTATTACCCTCGAAAACTAAAACTTTTGAAATAGGAAAAGAGCCTTTAATCACATTCTTTACCATGTGCAATCATAAAATAGTCTAATATCTTAATTTTCTCAACATACGTAGCTATTACCCTCGAAAACTAAAACTTTTGACATAGGAAAAGAGCCTTTAATCACATTTTTTACCATTTGCAATCATAAAATAGTCTAATATCTTCATTTTTTCAACATACGTTGCTATTACCCTCGAAAACTAAAACTTTTGAAATAGGAAATGAGCCTTTAATCACATTCTTTACCATGTGCAATCATAAAATAGTCTAATATCTTCATTTTTTCAGCATACGTAGCTATTACCCTCGAAAACTAAAACTTTTGAAATAGGAAAAGAGCCTTTAATCACATTCTTTACCATGTGCAATCATAAAATAGTCTAATATCTTCATTTTTTCAACATACGTAGCTATTACCCTCGAAAACTAAAACTTTTGAAATAGGAAAAGAGCCTTTAATCACATTCTTTATCATTTGCAATCATAAAATAGTCTAATATCTTCATTTTTTCAACATACGTAGCTATTACCCTCGAAAACTAAAACTTTTGAAATAGGAAAAGAGCCTTTAATCACATTCTTTACCGTGTGCAATCATAAAATAGTCTAATATCTTCATTTTTTCAGCATACGTAGCTATTAACCTCGAAAACTAAAACTTTTGAAATAGGAAAAGAGCCTTTAATCACATTCTTTACCATGTGCAATCATAAAATAGTCTAATATCTTCATTTTTTCAACATACGTAGCTATTACCCTCGAAAACTAAAACTTTTGAAATAGGAAAAGAGCCTTTAATCACATTCTTTACCATGTGCAATCATAAAATAGTCTAATATCTTCATTTTTTCAGCATACGTAGCTATTACCCTCGAAAACTAAAACTTTTGAAATAGGAAAAGAGCCTTTAATCACATTCTTTACCATTTGCATTCATAAAATAGTCTAATATCTTTATTTTTTCAACATACGTAGCTATTACCCTCGAAAACTAAAACTTTTGAAATAGGAAAAGAGCCTTTAATTACATTCTTTACCATTTGCAATTATAAAATAGTCAAATATCTTCATTTTTTCAACATACGTAGCTATTACCCTCGAAAACTAAAACTTTTGAAATAGGAAAAGAGCCTTTAATCACATTCTTTACCATTTGCAATGATAAACTACTACTTCTACTAATAACTCACTGCAGCACCAAGCCGCCTGAGGCCAACACAGCTACGCACGCTCCTCCTCCAACCTAATCTATTTAAAGCCTCCCTCTTTACACCCTCCCAGGAAGTTCCCATTTCCTTTAAATCCTTATTTATGACATCCTCCCAACCCAGACAAGGACGACCTGCTTTCCGTGTAGCCCCAGACGGTTGGCCAAAAAGGACAATCTTCGGTAATCTGTCATCCTTCATCCGTAGAACGTGGCCTAGCCATCTCAACCTTTCTTTCATTATAGCCCTAGAAAGCGGGATTGAACCACACTTTTCGTACAACCTACTGTTTGAAATACGGTCAGTCAGCCGGGTACCCAGAACAATCCGTAGGCAATTTCTCTGGAAAACATCTAGTAAATTTTCATCTGCTTTTCGGAGTGTCCATGCTTCAGAGCCATATTTGACCACTGTCATCACTGTAGCTTCCAATATTCTAATCTTGGTTTGTAGGCTTATCTTTCTATTCTTCCAAACTTTTTTTAACTGTGAAAAAACACCCTGAGCTTTAGCTATTCTACTTTTAACATCTTCACTGCTCCCACCATCTTTACTAATAATACTACCAAGGTAACTGAAGCTCCCAACCTGCTCAATCTTTTCGTTACCTAAGGTCACCTGTTCATCTTCACTTATTCCTAACCTTAGTGACTTAGTCTTCTTAACATTAATTTTCAAGCCTATTTTAGCACCCTGAACTCGTAAAACCTCTAAAAATTCATTGATTTTGCTCACACTTTCATCTAATATGCTTAAATCATCAGCATAATCTAAGTCCAGGAGTGTTCTTCCTCCCCATTTGATTCCATGGTCTCCAATTGCCTTTCCTGTGCTCCTTAAGACGAAGTCCATCAAAATGATCCATATAAAGGGGGATAGAACACAACCCTGCTTAACTCCTGATTTAATACAAAACCAGTTGCTAACCTCATTTCCTACCTTAACCGCAGCAGTATTATTCTCGTACATAGCGCAAATCACTTTAATGTATTTTTCTGGTATACCATATAACGATAAGACCTTTGTTAACGCTGTTCTATCAACAGAATCGAAAGCTTGCTCATAATCGATAAAACTAAGGACCAAAGGTGTTTGACAACGAAGGGACTTCTCAATTATTAACCTAAGAGTGAAAACATGGTCGACACATCCTCTACCTTTTCTAAAACCGCATTGTTCTTCCCTTAAAACTTTGTCTACAGCATGTCTCAGTCTAAAAAGTATCATATTACTCAGTAATTTGCTACCTACAGAGACCAGACTAATGCCTCGATAATTCCGACATTCACTCTTGTCACCTTTCTTATACAGTGGTTTAATTAAGGTTTTCCTAAAATCATTGGGTACTTCCCCTTTTTCAAAAATCATGTTCATAATCTTCAGTAGCTTATTCCTAACCTCAGAGCCACCATATTTAAGGAACTCATTAATCATACTATCAGCACCTGGGGCCTTATTATTTTTTAATCCTTCTAGTACTGTCGCTAATTCTTCCTCACTAAACAAATCTTCCTTCACATCCAAGGTATCACAAACTTTTTCATTTTCATCTATATCTTTTCCTGCAACTGTATCTCGGTTTAGCACATTCTCAAAATGTTCCACCCATCTTTCTTTAACTTTTTCCTTATCACTAATTGTGACCCCATTTCTATCTTTAACTGGGACTAGTCCGGATCGGCTACTCCCTTTCAATTTATTAACATGCCAGTATAATATTTTACTATTATGCCGTCTAGCCGCATCTTCCAGATCCTCAGCAATTTTATCCATCGCCTCCATTTCACATCTCCTTAGTTCATATTTTAATGCTTTCTCCACTTTCTTTACATTCCTTTTGTTTTCATACGACCTATCGCTCAGATAATTCTTGTACAAACCCCTTCTACTCTCTATTAAACCTAAAGCTTTTTCACTAATATTCCTAGTTGCTGTCTTAGCACTCTTCCCTAGGACACCATCAGCAACTTCACAAATTGTTTTTCTGAAATTATTCCATCCATCTTCCACATTGTCAAATTTTAAACCCTCAAGTTTAGTACTCAACTGTTCCTGGAATTTTTTTCTCAAATTTTCATCCTGAAGTCTACCAACATCATAACTTTCCGGGAGGGAGTTACTCTTCCGAAATTTCAGCTTTAAATTAACCTTAGACACTACTAGATGGTGATCTTTACTTTTAACATCAATAACGGCACTCCTATACACCCTAGTATCTTGTATCGATCCTGCTAGTCTTCTGTTTACAATAACATAATCAATAAGGTTTGCTGTCTTACCATCACGTGAATACCATGTCAACTTATGGGCCATTTTGTGACCAAACACCGTATTGGTTATAACTAGGTTGTTATACCTACAAAATTGCAAAAGCCTATAGCCATTACTGTTTTCTTTTCCTACACCAAAATTACCTAGGCTAGGATACCATCTATCCCTATTTCTACCAACCTGGGCATTAAAATCTCCTAGCAAAAACACCATATTTCTACCTGGTACCCTGTCTATTTGCTCCTGTAACTGTAAGTAAAATTCATCTGAGTCACTAGTATCTCCATCAGTTGGTTCAATGGGGGCATATACTACTATAACTGATACCCTAAACTTTTTAGTCATAAAATGAGCAATTAGTATTCTATTATTAATACCTTCCCAGCCTAAACAAGACTTAGCAGCTTCCTTATTCATCATGAGCCCTACTCCCTGTCTATGTACCCCATCCTTCCTTCCTGAGTAAACAAATTCTATGTCACCTAATTTCATGCTTCCTACCCCTGGGATATGAGTTTCTGAAACTCCTAATAAATCCAGTTCAAACCGTCTAAATTCGTCAGTCAAAATGTCGATGCGATAGTCATTTTTTAACGTCGTAACATTCCAAGTTCCAATTTTCATGTTCTTTAAATCTTTGAAATTATTTTGGCCTCAAGAAAAGCAGTGATCCCGGATACCAGTGCAGGATGGGGACCAACATATCTTCTCAAGTCTACACCGAAGCGCTTAAGCCGGCTTAGAACCGGACAGCAAGAAGTCCCTGGGACCTCCAGTAAGTTGGAGGCTTTGTGCAATCCTGGGCCCATCTTGGTCACAACATGGTTTTCAGCACTTGGCGATGCTCTTCTATCAACAAGAGTCGAAATCCTGCACAGACAGTCCCAAGCCTATTACCTCCAACTCATTATATATTCATGCCTACAAATATTATGCTACTACGGGGAGGCAGCCCATAGTAGATAAATTAGCTAGGAAGAGGTTTTTCAGCCCGAAAACGCCCATCAAAACAAACCAAGCCCAGAAAATTATCCAATAATCAGAATCCCGTACGAGTGCTGTGTTGTTTACTAGGCTATAATTTCCTCGAGGGGCGCCACTCCTCAAGTGGGAAAAATTGACCGCAAGTTTCCCAGTCTTGCAGGTACCCCGAAAGGGTCGAAGCAGCCCTTTACAGAGGCCGTTGTCCATAAATCTGGATCTTACGCCCTGCCGCAGTTGTCCTCCTATAGAGGATCCTCCCACGATGGTGTTCTGCTTCACCATGCAATTTAACCCATTACTGGGAGAAGGTTTGTAACTCATCTGACGCGTGAACACGGCAGTTGGCCCTGCTGAGTGTACATTTGAGGGGCCTTCTTCCTCCTCCACCTGAAATTATGACCCCCAGGGGAGGGTTTCCCAGTTTCTATTATGGGCCCCACTGGGACAAGGTCCTACTTGGCCTAAGCCTCCTATGGAGCTACTCTACCTATCTATAGGGCTTACATATATACATATATATATATATATATATATATATATATATATATATATATATACATATACATATACATACACACATACATACACACATACATACACATACACATACATACACATATACTCCTAACGTGCAAATATATACCCTGAATTGGTATAGGCTAGGTCTGTATATGGTGAATATTAATTTCCTTTCTGATGCAAATGCACAATAACTTTGGATTCAGGATGCAATTCTGACTATAGAGATAAGTATTTTTCTTACTTGAAATGTATATGCAGAAATTAGAAATTCTGCTGGTACTACAAAAGTAGACCTAAGTAGCCAATTTAGCCTGTCTGAAACATCTCACAAGCCAACACCTTAACCTCGAAAACTAAAACTTTTGAAATAGGAAAAGAGCCTTTAATCACATGCTTTACCATGTGCAATCATAAAATTGTCTAATATCTTCATTTTTTCAACATACGTAGCTATTACCCTCGAAAACAAACTTTTGAAATAGGAAAAGAGCTTTTAATCACATTCTTTACCATGTGCAATCATAAAATAGTCTAATATCTTCATTTTTTCAACATACGTAGCTATTACCCTCGAAAACTAAAACTTTTGAAATAGGAAAAGAGCCATTAATCACATTCTTTACCATTTGCAATCATAAAATAGTCTAATATCTTCATTTTTTCAACATACGTAGATATTACCCTCGAAAACTAAAACTTTTGAAATAGGAAAAGAGTCTTTAATCACATTCTTTACCATGTGCAATCATAAAATTGTCTAATATCTTCATTTTTTCAACATACGTAGCTAATACCCTCGAAAACTAAAACTTTTGACATAGGAAAAGAGCCTTTAATCACATTCTTTACCATTTGCAATCATAAAATAGTCTAATATCTTCATTTTTTCAACATACGTAGCTATTACCCTCGAAAACTAAAACTTTTGACATAGGAAAAGAGCCTTTAATCACATTCTTTACCATTTGTAATCATAAAATAGTCTAATATCTTCATTTTTTCAACATACGTAGCAATTACCCTCGAAAACTAAAACTTTTGAAACCGGAAAAGAGCCTTTAATAACATTCTTTACCATTTGCAATCATAAAATAGTCTAATATCTTCAATTTTTCAACATACGTAGCTATTACCCTCGAAAACTAAAACTTTTGAAATAGGAAAAGAGCCTTTAATCACATTCTTTACCATGTGCAATCATAAAATAGTCTAATATCTTAATTTTCTCAACATACGTAGCTATTACCCTCGAAAACTAAAACTTTTGACATAGGAAAAGAGCCTTTAATCACATTTTTTACCATTTGCAATCATAAAATAGTCTAATATCTTCATTTTTTCAACATACGTTGCTATTACCCTCGAAAACTAAAACTTTTGAAATAGGAAATGAGCCTTTAATCACATTCTTTACCATGTGCAATCATAAAATAGTCTAATATCTTCATTTTTTCAGCATACGTAGCTATTACCCTCGAAAACTAAAACTTTTGAAATAGGAAAAGAGCCTTTAATCACATTCTTTACCATGTGCAATCATAAAATAGTCTAATATCTTCATTTTTTCAACATACGTAGCTATTACCCTCGAAAACTAAAACTTTTGAAATAGGAAAAGAGCCTTTAATCACATTCTTTATCATTTGCAATCATAAAATAGTCTAATATCTTCATTTTTTCAACATACTTAGCTATTACCCTCGAAAACTAAAACTTTTGAAATAGGAAAAGAGCCTTTAATCACATTCTTTACCGTGTGCAATCATAAAATAGTCTAATATCTTCATTTTTTCAACATACGTAGCTATTACCCTCGAAAACTAAAACTTTTGAAATAGGAAAAGAGCCTTTAATCACATTCTTTATCATTTGCAATCATAAAATAGTCTAATATCTTCATTTTTTCAACATACGTAGCTATTACCCTCGAAAACTAAAACTTTTGAAATAGGAAAAGAGCCTTTAATCACATTCTTTACCATGTGCAATCATAAAATAGTCTAATATCTTCATTTTTTCAGCATACGTAGCTATTACCCTCGAAAACTAAAACTTTTGAAATAGGAAAAGAGCCTTTAATCACATTCTTTACCATTTGCATTCATAAAATAGTCTAATATCTTTATTTTTTCAACATACGTAGCTATTACCCTCGAAAACTAAAACTTTTGAAATAGGAAAAGAGCCTTTAATTACATTCTTTACCATTTGCAATTATAAAATAGTCAAATATCTTCATTTTTTCAACATACGTAGCTATTACCCTCGAAAACTAAAACTTTTGAAATAGGAAAAGAGCCTTTAATCACATTCTTTACCATTTGCAATGATAAACTACTACTACTACTAATAACTCACTGCAGCACCAAGCCGCCTGAGGCCAACACAGCTACGCACGCTCCTCCTCCAACCTAATCTATTTAAAGCCTCCCTCTTTACACCCTCCCAGGAAGTTCCCATTTCCTTTAAATCCTTATTTATGACATCCTCCCAACCCAGACAAGGACGACCTGCTTTCCGTGTAGCCCCAGACGGTTGGCCAAAAAGGACAATCTTCGGTAATCTGTCATCCTTCATCCGTAGAACGTGGCCTAGCCATCTCAACCTTTCTTTCATTATAGCCCTAGAAAGCGGGATTGAACCACACTTTTCGTACAACCTACTGTTTGAAATACGGTCAGTCAGCCGGGTACCCAGAACAATCCATAGGCAATTTCTCTGGAAAACATCTAGTAAATTTTCATCTGCTTTTCGGAGTGTCCATGCTTCAGAGCCATATTTGACCACTGTCATCACTGTAGCTTCCAATATTCTAATCTTGGTTTGTAGGCTTATCTTTCTATTCTTCCAAACTTTTTTTAACTGTGAAAAAACACCCTGAGCTTTAGCTATTCTACTTTTAACATCTTCACTGCTCCCACCATCTTTACTAATAATACTACCAAGGTAACTGAAGCTCCCAACCTGCTCAATCTTTTCGTTACCTAAGGTCACCTGTTCATCTTCACTTATTCCTAACCTTAGTGACTTAGTCTTCTTAACATTAATTTTCAAGCCTATTTTAGCACCCTGAACTCGTAAAACCTCTAAAAATTCATTCATTTTGCTCACACTTTCATCTAATATGCTTAAATCATCAGCATAATCTAAGTCCAGGAGTGTTCTTCCTCCCCATTTGATTCCATGGTCTCCAATTGCCTTTCCTGTGCTCCTTAAGACGAAGTCCATCAAAATGATCCATATAAAGGGGGATAGAACACAACCCTGCTTAACTCCTGATTTAATACAAAACCAGTTGCTAACCTCATTTCCTACCTTAACCGCAGCAGTATTATTCTCGTACATAGCGCAAATCACTTTAATGTATTTTTCTGGTATACCATATAACGATAAGACCTTTGTTAACGCTGTTCTATCAACAGAATCGAAAGCTTGCTCATAATCGATAAAACTAAGGACCAAAGGTGTTTGACAACGAAGGGACTTCTCAATTATTAACCTAAGAGTGAAAACATGGTCGACACATCCTCTACCTTTTCTAAAACCGCATTGTTCTTCCCTTAAAACTTTGTCTACAGCATGTCTCAGTCTAAAAAGTATCATATTACTCAGTAATTTGCTACCTACAGAGACCAGACTAATGCCTCGATAATTCCGACATTCACTCTTGTCACCTTTCTTATACAGTGGTTTAATTAAGGTTTTCCTAAAATCATTGGGTACTTCCCCTTTTTCAAAAATCATGTTCATAATCTTCAGTAGCTTATTCCTAACCTCAGAGCCACCATATTTAAGGAACTCATTAATCATACTATCAGCACCTGGGGCCTTATTATTTTTTAATCCTTCTAGTACTGTCGCTAATTCTTCCTCACTAAACAAATCTTCCTTCACATCCAAGGTATCACAAACTTTTTCATTTTCATCTATATCTTTTCCTGCAACTGTATCTCGGTTTAGCACATTCTCAAAATGTTCCACCCATCTTTCTTTAACTTTTTCCTTATCACTAATTGTGACCCCATTTCTATCTTTAACTGGGACTAGTCCGGATCGGCTACTCCCTTTCAATTTATTAACATGCCAGTATAATATTTTACTATTATGCCGTCTAGCCGCATCTTCCAGATCCTCAGCAATTTTATCCATCGCCTCCATTTCACATCTCCTTAGTTCATATTTTAATGCTTTCTCCACTTTCTTTACATTCCTTTTGTTTTCATACGACCTATCGCTCAGATAATTCTTATACAAACCCCTTCTACTCTCTATTAAACCTAAAGCTTTTTCACTAATATTCCTAGTTGCTGTCTTAGCACTCTTCCCTAGGACACCATCAGCAACTTCACAAATTGTTTTTCTGAAATTATTCCATCCATCTTCCACATTGTCAAATTTTAAACCCTCAAGTTTAGTACTCAACTGTTCCTGGAATTTTTTTCTCAAATTTTCATCCTGAAGTCTACCAACATCATAACTTTCCGGGAGGGAGTTACTCTTCCGAAATTTCAGCTTTAAATTAACCTTAGACACTACTAGATGGTGATCTTTACTTTTAACATCAATAACGGCACTCCTATACACCCTAGTATCTTGTATCGATCCTGCTAGTCTTCTGTTTACAATAACATAATCAATAAGGTTTGCTGTCTTACCATCACGTGAATACCATGTCAACTTATGGGCCATTTTGTGACCAAACACCGTATTGGTTATAACTAGGTTGTTATACCTACAAAATTGCAAATGCCTATAGCCATTACTGTTTTCTTTTCCTACACCAAAATTACCTAGGCTAGGATACCATCTATCCCTATTTCTACCAACCTGGGCATTAAAATCTCCTAGCAAAAACACCATATTTCTACCTGGTACCCTGTCTATTTGCTCCTGTAACTGTAAGTAAAATTCATCTGAGTCACTAGTATCTCCATCAGTTGGTTCAATGGGGGCATATACTACTATAACTGATACCCTAAACTTTTTAGTCATAAAATGAGCAATTAGTATTCTATTATTAATACCTTCCCAGCCTAAACAAGACTTAGCAGCTTCCTTATTCATCATGAGCCCTACTCCCTGTCTATGTACCCCATCCTTCCTTCCTGAGTAAACAAATTCTATGTCACCTAATTTCATGCTTCCTACCCCTGGGATATGAGTTTCTGAAACTCCTAATAAATCCAGTTCAAACCGTCTAAATTCGTCAGTCAAAATGTCGATGCGATAGTCATTTTTTAACGTCGTAACATTCCAAGTTCCAATTTTCATGTTCTTTAAATCTTTGAAATTATTTTGGCCTCAAGAAAAGCAGTGATCCCGGATACCAGTGCAGGATGGGGACCAACATATCTTCTCAAGTCTACACCGAAGCGCTTAAGCCGGCTTAGAACCGGACAGCAAGAAGTCCCTGGGACCTCCAGTAAGTTGGAGGCTTTGTGCAATCCTGGGCCCATCTTGGTCACAACATGGTTTTCAGCACTTGGCGATGCTCTTCTATCAACAAGAGTCGAAATCCTGCACAGACAGTCCCAAGCCTATTACCTCCAACTCATTATATATTCATGCCTACAAATATTATGCTACTACGGGGAGGCAGCCCATAGTAGATAAATTAGCTAGGAAGAGGTTTTTCAGCCCGAAAACGCCCATCAAAACAAACCAAGCCCAGAAAATTATCCAATAATCAGAATCCCGTACGAGTGCTGTGTTGTTTACTAGGCTATAATTTCCTCGAGGGGCGCCACTCCTCAAGTGGGAAAAATTGACCGCAAGTTTCCCAGTCTTGCAGGTACCCCGAAAGGGTCGAAGCAGCCCTTTACAGAGGCCGTTGTCCATAAATCTGGATCTTACGCCCTGCCGCAGTTGTCCTCCTATAGAGGATCCTCCCACGATGGTGTTCTGCTTCACCATGCAATTTAACCCATTACTGGGAGAAGGTTTGTAACTCATCTGACGCGTGAACACGGCAGTTGGCCCTGCTGAGTGTACATTTGAGGGGCCTTCTTCCTCCTCCACCTGAAATTATGACCCCCAGGGGAGGGTTTCCCAGTTTCTATTATGGGCCCCACTGGGACAAGGTCCTACTTGGCCTAAGCCTCCTATGGAGCTACTCTACCTATCTATAGGGCTTACATATATACACATATATATATATATATATATATATATATATATATATATTATATATATATACATATACATATACATACACACATACATACACACATACATACACATACACATACATACACATATACTCCTAACGTGCAAATATATACCCTGAATTGGTATAGGCTAGGTCTGTATATGGTGAATATTAATTTCCTTTCTGATGCAAATGCACAATAACTTTGGATTCAGGATGCAATTCTGACTATAGAGATAAGTATTTTTCTTACTTGAAATGTATGTGCAGAAATTAGAAATTCTGCTGGTACTACAAAAGTAGACCTAAGTAGCCAATTTAGCCTGTCTGAAACATCTCACAAGCCAACACCTTAACCTCGAAAACTAAAACTTTTGAAATAGGAAAAGAGCCTTTAATCACATGCTTTACCATGTGCAATCATAAAATTGTCTAATATCTTCATTTTTTCAACATACGTAGCTATTACCCTCGAAAACAAACTTTTGAAATAGGAAAAGAGCTTTTAATCACATTCTTTACCATGTGCAATCATAAAATAGTCTAATATCTTCATTTTTTCAACATACGTAGCTATTACCCTCGAAAACTAAAACTTTTGAAATAGGAAAAGAGCCATTAATCACATTCTTTACCATTTGCAATCATAAAATAGTCTAATATCTTCATTTATTCAACATACGTAGATATTACCCTCGAAAACTAAAACTTTTGAAATAGGAAAAAAGTCTTTAATCACATTCTTTACCATGTGCAATCATAAAATTGTCTAATATCTTCATTTTTTCAACATACGTAGCTATTACCCTCGAAAACTAAAACTTTTGACATAGGAAAAGAGCCTTTAATCACATTCTTTACCATTTGTAATCATAAAATAGTCTAATATCTTCATTTTTTCAACATACGTAGCAATTACCCTCGAAAACTAAAACTTTTGAAACCGGAAAAGAGCCTTTAATCACATTCTTTACCATTTGCAATCATAAAATAGTCTAATATCTTCATTTTTTCAACATACGTAGCTATTACCCTCGAAAACTAAAACTTTTGTAATAGGAAAAGAGCCTTTAATCACCTTCTTTACCATGTGCAATCATAAAAGTGTCTAATATCGTCATTTTTTCCACAGACATAGCTATTACCCTCGAAAACTAACACTTTTGAAATAGGAAAAGAGCCTTTAATCACATTCTTTACCATTTGCAATCATAAAATAGTCTAATATCTTCATTTTTTCAACATACGTAGCTATTACCCTCGAAAACTAAAACTTTTGAAATAGGAAAAGAGCCTTTAATCACATTCTTTACCATGTGCAATCATAAAAAAGTCTAATATCTTAATTTTTTCAACATACGTAGCTATTACCCTCGAAAACTAAAACTTTTGACATAGGAAAAGAGCCTTTAATCACATTCTTTACCATTTGCAATCATAAAATAGTCTAATATCTTCATTTTTTCAACATACGTAGCTATTACCCTCGAAAACTAAAACTTTTGAAATAGGAAATGAGCCTTAAATCACATTCTTTACCATGTGCAATCAAAAAATAGTCTAATATCTTCATTATTTCAGCATACGTAGCTATTACCCTCGAAAACTAAAACTTTTGAAATAGGAAAAGAGCCTTTAATCACATTCTTTACCATGTGCAATCATAAAATAGTCTAATATCTTCATTTTTTCAGCATACGTAGCTATTACCCTCGAAAACTAAAACTTTTGAAATAGGAAAAGAGCCTTTAATCACATTCTTTACCATGTGCAATCATAAAATAGTCTAATATCTTCATTTTGTCAACATACGTAGCTATTACCCTCGAAAACTAAAACTTTTGAAATAGGAAAAGAGCCTTTAATCACATTCTTTACCATTTGCAATCATAAAATAGTCTAATATCTTCATTTTTTCAACATACGTAGCTATTACCCTCGAAAACTAAAACTTTTGAAATAGGAAAAGAGCCTTTAATCACATTCTTTACCATTTGCATTCATAAAATAGTCTAATATCTTCATTTTTTCAACATACGTAGCTATTGCCCTCGAAAACTAAAACTTTTGAAATAGGAAAAGAGCCTTTAATCACATTCTTTACCATGTGCAATCATAAAATTGTCTAATATCTTCATTTTTTCAACATACGTAGCTATTTCCCTCAAATGCTAAAACTTTTGAAATAGGAAAAGAGCCTTTAATCACATTCTTTACCATGTGCAGTCATAAAATAGTCTAATATCTTCATTTTTTCAACATACGTAGCTATTATCCTCGAAAACTAAAACTTTTGAAATAGAAAAAGAGCCTTTAATCACATTCTTTACCATTTGCAATCATAAAATAGTCTAATATCTTCATTTTTTCAACATACGTAGCTATTACCCTCGAAAACTAAAACTTTTGAAATAGGAAAAGAGCCTTTAATCACATTCTTTACCATTTGCAATCATAAAATAGTCTTAAATCTTCATTTTTTCAACATACGTAGCTATTACCCTCGAAAACTAAAACTTTTTACATAGGAAAAGAGCCTTTAATCACATTCTTTACCATTTGCAATCATAAAATTGTCTAATATCTTCATTTTTTCAACATAAGTAGCTATTACCCTTGAAAACTAAAACTTTTGAAATAGGAAAAGAGCCTTTAATTACATTCTTTACCATGTGCAATCATAAAATAGTCTAATATCTTCATTTTTTCAACATACGTAGCTATTACCCTCGAAAACTAAAACTTTTGAAATAGGAAAAGAGCCTTTAATCACATTCTTTACCATGTGCAATCATAAAATAGTCTAATATCTTAATTTTTTCAATATACGTAGCTATTACCCTCAAAAACTAAGACTTTTGAAATAGGAAAAGAGCCTTTAATCACATTCTTTACCATTTGCAATCATAAAATAGTCTAATATCTTCATTTTTTCAACATACGTAGCTAATACCCTCGAAAACTAAAACTTTTGACATAGGAAAAGAGCCTTTAATCACATTCTTTACCATTTGCAATCATAAAATAGTCTAATATCTTCATTTTTTTCAACATACGTAGCTATTACCCTCGAAAACTAAAATTTTTGACATAGGAAAAGAGCCTTTAAGCACATTTTTTACCATGTGCAATCATAAAATAGTCTAATATCTATATTTTTCCAACATACTTAGCTATTACCCTCGAAAACTAAAACTTTTGACATAGGAAAAGAGCCTTTAATCACATTCTTTACCATGTGCAATCGTCATTTATATATTCCCCTGTGCCCCCCAGCGTCCCTGTTGCAGTTGTGTCCCGGTCATGATTTATATTCCCTGCGTCCCGGTCGTCATTTGTGTCCCGGTCTGTATATACATTCGTTTTTGAATCGGTAAATGATGAAATAATTTTTTTTTGTTTTTCCCCTTTTTTCTTTTTAGTTTTTTGTAGTTTTTACCTTTTTTTTAGTTTGTTTAGTTTTTTTTTTTACTTATGTCCTTCATTTATATGTCGTCGTTTATATGGTATGTCGTCGTTTTTATGTCGTCTTCACTTATGTCGTCATTTATACTCCCTGTGTCCCGGTCGTAATCAATTCCCAATTTGATTAGTATTTGCAATCACCATCAACAAAGCTCAAGGGCAATCATTAGAATCATGAGGTATAACTAAAAAAACTAAAAAAAGGTAAAAAACTAAAACCTAAGAAAAAGACCAATTCAAAAACGAATGTATATACAGACCGGGACACCGGGACACAAATGTCGACCGGGACACAAGGAATATAAATGACGCCCCAGACCCTCAAAGAGAAATCACAGACTGGGACACCGGGACACAAATGACGACCGGGACACAGGGAATATAAATGACGACCGGGACACAGGGTCACAACTACAACGGGGACGCCGGGGGGCACAGGGGGATATATAAGTAACGACGGCGACACGGGGAATCGTCGATTAGCAATCACCAACAACAAAGCTCAAGGGCAATCATTAGAATCATGAGGTATAGATCTGAATACGTGTGTCCCTGTGTCCCGGTCGTCATTTATATTCCCTGGGTCCTGGTCGTCATTTGTGTCCCGGTGTCCCAGTCTGTAATTTCTCTTTGAGTGTCCCGGTCGTCATTTATATTCCCTGTGTCCCGGTCGTCATTAGTGTCCCGGTGTCTTGGTCTGTATATACATTTGTTTTTCAATTGGTATATGATGAAATAAATTTTTGTGTTTTTCCCCTTTTTTTCTTTTTAGTTTTTTTTTGGTTTTTACCTTTTTTTTAGTTTTTTTTTAATTTTTTTCTTTTTTCTTTTTATTTTTTTTTGTGCTGGAGCTTCAGTTTTGGAAGCTATATTTTTAAGCAGCTTTTTTTTAGCAGCTTCCTTGATTGTTGCCATTGTAGGTTCGCGCCACCCTAACATCTAGTTGGTTCGGGCGCTTCCTGTGTCCCGGTGTCCCGGTCGTCATTTGTGTACCGGTGTCCAGGTCTGTATATACACTCGTTTTTGAATTGGTTTTTTTTTTAGTTTTTAGTTTTTTACCTTTTTTTAGTTTTTTTAGTTATACCTAATGATTTTAATGATTGCCCCGTCGTCATTTATATATCCCCCTGTGCCCCCCAGCGTCCCTGTTGCAGTTGTGTCCCGGTCAACATTTATATTCCCTGCGTCCTGGTCGTCATTTGTGTCCCGTTCTGTATATACCTTCGTTTTTGAATCGGTAAATGATGAAATAATTTTGTTTGTTTCTCCCCTTTTTTCTTTTTAGTTTTTTTGTAGTTTTTACCTTTTTTTTAGTTTTTTTAGTTTTTTTTTTTACTTATGTCCTTCATTTATATGTCGTCGTTTATATTGTATGTCGTCGTTTTTATGTCGTCTTCACTTATGTCGTCATTTATACTCCCTGTGTCCCGGTCGTAATCAATTCCCAATTTGATTAGTAGTCGTCATTTGTGTCCCGGTTTCCCAGTCTGTAATTTCTCTTTGAGTGTCCCGGTCGTCATTTATATTCCCTGTGTCCCGGTCGTCATTTGTGTCCCGGTGTCTTGGTCTGTATATACATTTGTTTTTCAATTGGTATATGATGAAATAAATTTTTGTGTTTTTCCCCCTTTTTTTCTTTTTAGTTTTTTTTGGTTTTTACCTTTTTTTTTAGTTTTTTTAGTTTTTTCTCTTTTCTTTTTATTTTTTTTGTGCTGGAGCTTCAGTTTTTGAAGCTATTTTTTTAAGCAGCTTTTTTTTAGCAGCTTCCTTGACTGTTGCCATTGTAGGTTCGCGCCACCCTAACATCTAGTTGGTTCGGGCGCTTCCTGTGTCCCGGTGTCCCGGTCGTCATTTGTGTCCCGGTGTCCCGGTCTGTATATACACTCGTTTTTGAATTGGTCTTTTTTTTTAGTTTTTAGTTTTTACCTTTTTTAGTTTTTTTAGTTATACCTAATGATTTTAATGATTGCCCCGTCGTCATTTATATATCCCCCTGTGCCCCCCAGCGTCCCTGTTGCAATTGTGTCCCGGTCATCATTTATATTCCCTGCGTCCCGGTCGTCATTTGTGTCCCGGTCTGTATATACATTCGTTTTTGAATCGGTAAATGATGAAATAATTTTTTTTTGTTTTTCCCCTTTTTTCTTTTTAGTTTTTTTGTAGTTTTTACCTTTTTTTTAGTTTTTTTAGTTTTTTTTTTACTTATGTCCTTCATTTATATGTCGTCGTTTATATTGTATGTGGTCGTTTTTATGTCGTCTTCACTTATGTCGTCATTGATACTCCCTGTGTCCCGGTCGTAATCAATTCCCAATTTGATTAGTATTTGCAATCACCATCAACAAAGCTCAAGGGCAATCATTAAAATCATGAGGTATAACTAAAAAAACTAAAAAAAAGGTAAAAAACTAAAACCTAAAAAAAAGACCAATTCAAAAACGAATGTATATACAGACCGGGACACATGGACACAAATGACGACCGGGACACAAGGAATATAAATGACGCCCCAGACCCTCAAAGAGAAATCACAGACTGGGACACCGGGACACAAATGACGACCGGGACACAGGGAATATAAATGACGACCGGGACACAGGGTCACAACTACAACGGGGACACCGGGGGGCACAGGGGGATATATAAGTAACGACGGCGACACGGGGAATCGTCGATTAGCAATCACCATCAACAAAGCTCAAGGGCAATCATTAGAATCATGAGGTATAGATCTGAATACGTGTGTCCCTGTGTCCCGGTCGTCATTTATATTCCCTGTGTCCTGGTCGTCATATGTGTCCCGGTGTCCCAGTCTGTAATTTCTCTTTGAGTGTCCCGGTCGTCATTTATATTCCCTGTGTCCCGGTCGTCATTTGTGTCCCGGTGTCTTGGTCTGTATATACATCTGTTTTTCAATTGGTATATAATGAAATAAATTTTTGTGTTTTTCCCCTTTTTTTCTTTTTAGTTTTTTTTGGTTTTTACCTTTTTTTTAGTTTTTTTAGTTTTTTCTCTTTTCTTTTTATTTTTTTTTGTGCTGGAGTTTCAGTTTTGGAACCTATTTTTTTAAGCAGCTTTTTTTTAGCAGCTCCTTGACTGTTGCCATTGTAGGTTCGCACCAGCCTAACATCTAGTTGGTTCGGGCGCTTCCTGTGTCCCGATGTCCCGGTCGTCATTTGTGTCCCGGTGTCCCGGTCTGTATATACACTCGTTTTTGAATTGGTCTTTTTTTTTAGTTTTTAGTTTTTTACCTTTTTTTAGTTTTTTTAGTTATACCTAATGATTTTAATGATTGCCCCGTCGTCATTTATATATCCCCCTGTGCCCCCCAGCGTCCCTGTTGCAGTTGTGTCCCGGTCATCATTTATATTCCCTGCGTCCCGGTCGTCATTTGTGTCCCGGTCTGTATATACATTCGTTTTTGAATCGATAAGTGATGAAATAATTTTTTTTTGTTATTCCCCTTTTTTCTTTTTAGTTTTTTTTGTAGTTTTTACCTTTTTTTAGTTTTTTTATTTTTTTTTTACTTATGTCCTTCATTTATATGTCGTCGTTTATATTGTATTTCGTCGTTTTTATGTCGTCTTCACTTATGTCGTCATTTATACTCCCTGTGTCCCGGTCGTAATCAATTCCCAATTTGATTAGTATTTGCAGTCACCATCAACAAAGCTCAAGGGCAATCATTAGAATCGTGAGGTATAACTAAAAAAACTAAAAAAAAGGTAAAAAACTAAAACCTACAAAAAAGACCAATTCAAAAACGAATGTATATACAGACCGGGACACCGGGACACAAATGACGACCGGGACACAAGGAATATAAATGACGCCCCAGACCCTCAAAGAGAAATCACAGACTGGGACACCGGGACACAAATGACGACCGGGACACAGGGAATATAAATGACGACCGGGACACAGGGTCACAACTACAACGGGGACGCTGGGGGGCACAGGGGGATATATAAGTAACGACGGCGACTTTTCAAAGCTCAAGGGCAATCATTAGAATCATGAGGTATAGATCTGAATACGTGTGTCCCTGTGTCCCGGTCGTCATTTATATTCTCTGTGTCCTGGTCGTCATTTGTGTCCCGGTGTCCCAGTCTGTAATTTCTCTTTGAGTGTCCCGGTCGTCATTTATATTCCCTGTGTCCCGGTCGTCATTTGTGTCCCGGTGTCTTGGTCTGTATATACATTTGTTTTTCAATTGGTATATGATGAAATAAATTTTTGTGTTTTTCCTCTTTTTTTCTTTTTAGTTTTTTTTTTGGTTTTTACCTTTTTTTTTAGTTTTTTTAGTTTTTTCTCTTTTCTTTTTATTTTTTTTTTTGTACTGGAGCTTCAGTTTTTGAAGCTATTTTTTTAAGCAGGTTTTTTTAGCAGCTTCCTTGACTGTTGCCATTGTAGGTTCGTGCCACCCTAACATCTAGTTGGTTCGGGCGCTTCCTGTGTCCCGGTGTCCCGGTCGTCATTTGTGTCCCGGTGTCCCGGTCTGTATATACACTCGTTTTTGAATTGGTCTTTTTTTCTACTTTTTAGTTTTTTACCTTTTTTTAGTTTTTTTAGTTATACCTAATGATTTTAATGATTGCCCCGTCGTCATTTATATATCCCCCTGTGCCCCCTAGCGTCCCTGTTGCAGTTGTGTCCCGGTCATCATTTATATTCCATGCGTCCCGGTCGTCATTTGTGTCCCGGCCTGTATATACATTCGTTTTTGAATGGGTAAATGATGAAATAATTTTTTTTTGTTTTTCCCCTTTTTTCTTTTTAGTTTTTTTGTAGTTTTTACCTTTTTTTTAGTTTTTTTAGTTTTTTTTTTACTTATGTCCTTCATTTATATGTCGTCGTTTATATTGTATGTCGTCGTTTTCATGTCGTCTTCACTTATGTCGTCATTTATACTCCCTGTGTCCCGGTCGCAATCAATTCCCAATTTGATTAGTATTTGCAATCACCATCAACAAAGCTCAAGGGCAATCATTAGAATCATGAGGTATAACTAAAAAAACTAAAAAAAAGGTAAAAAACTAAAACCTAAAAAAAAGACCAATTCAAAAACGAATGTATATACAGACCGGGACACCGGGACATAAATGACGACCGGGACACAAGGAATATAAATGACGCCCCAGACCCTCAAAGAGAAATCACAGACTGGGACGCCGGGACACAAATGACGACCGTGACACAGGGAATATAAATGACGACCGGGACACAGGGTCACAACTATAACGGGGACGCCGGGGGGCACAGGGGGATATA
>NW_027063821.1:25149-55536 GCF_032884065.1 Artemia franciscana
ATATATCCCCCTGTGCCCCCCAGCGTCCCTGTTGCAGTTGTGTCCCGGTCATCATTTATATTCCCTGCGTCCCGGTCGTCATTTGTGTCCCGGTCTGTATGTACATTCTTTTTTGAATCGGTAAATGATGAAATAATTTTTTTTTGTTTTTCCCCTTTTTTCTTTTTAGTTTTTTTGTAGTTTTTACCTTTTTTTTAGTTTTTTTAGTTTTTTTTTTACTTATGTCCTTCATTTATATGTCGTCGTTTATATTGTATGTCGTCGTTCTTATGTCGTCTTCACTTATGTCGTCATTTATACTCCCTGTGTCCCGGTCGTAATCAATTCCCAATTTGAATAGTATTTGCAATCACCATCAACAAAGCTCAAGGGCAATCATTAGAATCATGAGGTATAACTAAAAAAACTAAAAAAAGGTAAAAAACTAAAACCTAATAAAAAGACCAATTCAAAAACGAATGTATATACAGACCGGGACACAGGGACACAAATGATGACCGGGACACAAGGAATATAAATGACGCCCCAGACCCTCAAAGAGAAATCACAGACTGGGACACCGGGACACAAATGACGACCGGGACACAGGGAATATAAATGACGACGGGACACAGGGTCACAACTACAACGGGGACGCCGGGGGGCACAGGGGGAATATATAAATAACGACGGCGACACGGGGAATCGTCGATTAGCAATCACCATCAACAAAGCTCAAGGGCAATCATTAGAATCATGAGGTATAGATCTGAATACGTGTGTCCCTGTGTCCCGGTCGTCATTTATATTCCCTGTGTCCCGGTCGTCATTTGTGTCCCGGTGTCCCAGTCTGTAATTTCTCTTTGAGTGTCCCGGTCGTCATTTATATTCCCTGTGTCCTGGTTGTCATTTGTTGTCCCGGTGTCTTGGTCTGTATATACATTTGTTTTTCAATTGGTATATGATGAAATAAATTTTTGTGTTTTTCCCCTTTTTTTCTTTTTAGTTTTTTTTTGGTTTTTACCTTTTTTTTAGTTTTTTTAGTTTTTTTCTCTTTTCTTTTTATTTTTTTTTTTCTGGAGCTTCAGTTTTGGAAGCAATTTTTTTAAGCAGCTTTTTTTTTAGCAGCTTCCTTGACTGTTGTCATTGTAGGTTCGTGCCACCCTAACATCTAGTTGGTTCGGGCGCTTCCTGTGTCCCGGTGTCCCGGTCGTCATTTGTGTCCCGGTGTCCCGGTCTGTATATACACTCGTTTTTGAATTGGTATTTTTTTTAGTTTTTAGTTTTTTACCTTTTTTTAGTTTTTTTAGTTATACCTAATGATTTTAATGATTGCCCCGTCGTCATTTATATATCCCCCTGTGCCCCCCAGCGTCCCTGTTGCAGTTGTGTCCCGGTCATCATTTATATTCCCTGCGTCCCGGTCGTCATTTGTGTCCTGGTCTGTATATACATTCGTTTTTGAATCGGTAAATGATGAAATAATTTTTTTTGTTTTTCCCCTTTTTTCTTTTTAGTTTTTTTGTAGCTTTTACCTTTTTTTTAGTTATTTTAGTTTTTTTTTACTTATGTCCTTCATTTATGTGTCGTCGTTTATATTGTATGTCGTCGTTTTTATGTCGTCTTCACTTATGTCGTCATTTATACTCCCTGTGTCCCGGTCGTAATCAATTCCCAATTTGATTAGTATTTGCAATCACCATCAACAAAGCTCAAGGGCAATCATTAGAATCATGAGGTATAACTAAAAAAACTAAAAAAAAGGTAAAAAAACTAAAACCTAAAAAAAAGACCAATTCAAAAACGAATGTATATACAGACCGGGACACCGGGACACAAATGACGACCGGGACACAAGGAATATAAATGACGCCCCAGACCCTCAAAGAGAAATCACAGACTGGGACACCGGGACACAAATGACGACTGGGACACAGAGAATATAAATGACGACCGGGACACAGGGTCACAACTACAACAGGGACGCCAGGGGGCACAGGGGGAATATATAAATAACGACGGCGACACGGGGAATCGTCGATTAGCAATCACCATCAACAAACCTCAAGGGCAATCATTAGAATCACGAGGTATAGATCTGAATACGTGTGTCCCTGTGTCCCGGTCGTCATTTATATTCCCTGTGTCCTCGTCGTCATTTGTGTCCCGGTGTCCCAGTCTGTAATTTCTCTTTGAGTGTCCCGGTCGTCATTTATATTCCCTGTGTCCCGGTCGTCATTTGTGTCCCGGTGTCTTGGTCTGTATATACATTTGTTTTTCAATTGGTATATGATGAAATAAATTTTTGTGTTTTTCCCCTTTTTTTCTTTTTAGTTTTTTTTTTGGTTTTTACATTTTTTTTAGTTTTTTTAGTTTTTTTCTCTTTTCTTTTTTTTTTTTTTGTGCTGGAGCTTCAGTTTTGGAAGCTATTTTTTTTAAGCAGCTTTTTTTTAGCAGCTTCCTTGACTGTTGCCATTGTAGGTTCGCGCCACCCAAACATCTAGTTGGTTCGGGCGCTTCCTGTGTCCCGGTGTCCCGGTCGTCATTTGTGTCCCGGTGTCCTGGTCTGTATATACACTCGTTTTTGAATTGGTCTTTATTTTTGGTTTTTAGTTTCTTACCTTTTTTTAGTTTTTTTTAGTTATACCTAATGATTTTAATGATTGCCCCGTCGTCATTTATATATCCCCCTGTGCCCCCCAGCGTCCCTGTTGCAGTTGTGTCCCGGTCATCATTTATATTCCCTGTGTCCCGGTCGTCATTTGTGTCCCGGTCTGTATATACATTCGTTTTTGAATTGGTATATGATGAAATAATTTTTTTGTTTTTCCCCTTTTTTTCTTTTTAGTTTTTTTTGTAGTTTTTACCTTTTTTTAGTTTTTTTAGTTTTTTTTTACTTATGTCCTTCATTTATATGTCGTCGTTTATATTGTATGTCGTCGTTTTTATGTCGTCTTCACTTATGTCGTCATTTATACTCCCTGTGTCCCGGTCGTAATCAATTCCCAATTTGATTAGTATTTGCAATCACCATCAACAAAGCTCAAGGGCAATCATTAGAATCATGAGGTATAACTAATAAAACAAAAAAAAGGTAAAAACTAAAACCTTAAAAAAAGACCAATGCAAAAAACGAATGTATATACAGACCGGGACACCGGGACACAAATGACGACCGGGACACAAGGAATATAAATGACGCCCCAGACTCTCAAAGAGAAATCACAGACTGGGACACCGGGACACAAATTACGACCGGGACACAGGGAATATAAATGACGACCGGGACACAGGGTCACAACTACAACGGGGACGCCGGGGGGCACAGGGGGATATATAAGTAACGACGGCGACACGGGGAATCGTCGATTAGCAATCACCATCAACAAAGCTCAAGGGCAATCATTAGAATCATGAGGTATAGATCTGAATACGTGTGTCCCTGTGTCCCGGTCGTCATTTATATTCCCTGTGTCCTGGTCGTCATTTGTGTCCCGGTGTCCCAGTCTGTAATTTCTCTTTGAGTGTCCCGGTCGTCATTTATATTCCCTGTGTCCCGGTCGTCATTTGTGTCCCGGTGTCTTGGTCTGTATATACATTTGTTTTTCAATTGGTATATGATGAAATAAATTTTTGTGTTTTTCCCCTTTTTTTCTTTTTAGTTTTTTTTTTGGTTTTTACCTTTTTTTTAGTTTTTTTAGTTTTTTCTCTTTTCTTTTTTTTTTTTTTTGTGCTGGAGCTTCAGTTTTGGAAGCTATTTTTTTAAGCAGCTTTTTTTTAGCAGCTTCCTTGACTGTTGCCATTGTAGGTTCGCGCCACCCAAACATCTAGTTGGTTCGGGCGCTTCCTGTGTCCCGGTGTCCCGGTCGTCATTTGTGTCCCGGTGTCCTGGTCTGTATATACACTCGTTTTTGAATTGGTCTTTATTTTTGGTTTTTAGTTTCTTACCTTTTTTTAGTTTTTTTAGTTATACCTAATGATTTTAATGATTGCCCCGTCGTCATTTATATATCCCCCTGTGCCCCCCAGCGTCCCTGTTGCAGTTGTGTCCCGGTCATCATTTATATTCCCTGCGTCCCGGTCGTCATTTGTTTCCCGGTCTGTATATACATTCGTTTTTGAATCGGTAAATGATGAAATAATTTTTTTGTTTTTCCCCTTTTTTCTTTTTAGTTTTTTTGTAGTTTTTTACCTTTTTTTAGTTTTTTTTAGTTTTTTTTTTACTTATGTCCTTCATTTATATGTCGTCGTTTATATTGTATGTCGTCGTTTTTATGTCGTCTTCACTTATGTCGTCATTTATACTCCCTGTGTCCCGGTCGTAATCAATTCCCAATTTGATTAGTATTTGCAATCACCATCAACAAAGCTCAAGGGCAATCATTAGAATCATGAGGTATAACTAATAAAACAAAAAAAAGGTAAAAACTAAAACCTTAAAAAAAGACCAATGCAAAAACGAATGTATATACAGACCGGGACACCGGGACACAAATGACGACCGGGACACAAGGAATATAAATGACGCCCCAGACTCTCAAAGAGAAATCACAGACTGGGACACCGGGACACAAATTACGACCGGGACACAGGGAATATAAATGACGACCGGGACACAGGGTCCACAACTACAACGGGGACGCCGGGGGGCACAGGGGGATATATAAGTAACGACGGCGACACGGGGAATCGTCGATTAGCAATCACCATCAACAAAGCTCAAGGGCAATCATTAGAATCATGAGGTATAGATCTGAATACGTGTGTCCCTGTGTCCCGGTCTTCATTTATATTCCCTGTGTCCTGGTCGTCATTTGTGTCCCGGTGTCCCAGTCTGTAATTTCTCTTTGAGTGTCCCGGTCGTCATTTATATTCCCTGTGTCCCGGTCGTCATTTGTGTCCCGGTGTCTTGGTCTGTATATACATTTGTTTTTCAATCGGTAAATGATGAAATAATTTTTTTGTTTTTCCCCTTTTTTCTTTTTAGTGTTTTTGTAGTTTTTACCTTTTTTTTAGTTTTTTTAGTTTTTTTTTACTTATGTCCTTCATTTATATGTCGTCGTTTATATTGTATGTCGTCGTTTTTATGTCGTCTTCACTTATGTCGTCATTTATACTCCCTGTGTCCCGGTCGTAATCAATTCCCAATTTGATTAGTATTTGCAATCACCATCAACAAAGCTCAAGGGCAATCATTAGAATCATGAGGTATAACTAATAAAACAAAAAAAAGGTAAAAACTAAAACCTTAAAAAAAGACCAATGCAAAAAACGAATGTATATACAGACCGGGACACCGGGACACAAATGACGACCGGGACACAAGGAATATAAATGACGCCCCAGACTCTCAAAGAGAAATCACAGACTGGGACACCGGGACACAAATTACGACCGGGACACAGGGAATATAAATGACGACCGGGACACAGGGTCACAACTACAACGGGGACGCCGGGGGGCACAGGGGGATATATAAGTAACGACGGCGACACGGGGAATCGTCGATTAGCAATCACCATCAACAAAGCTCAAGGGCAATCATTAGAATCATGAGGTATAGATCTGAATACGTGTGTCCCTGTGTCCCGGTCTTCATTTATATTCCCTGTGTCCTGGTCGTCATTTGTGTCCCGGTGTCCCAGTCTGTAATTTCTCTTTGAGTGTCCCGGTCGTCATTTATATTCCCTGTGTCCCGGTCGTCATTTGTGTCCCGGTGTCTTGGTCTGTATATACATTTGTTTTTCAATTGGTATATGATGAAATAAATTTTTGTTTTTTTCCCCTTTTTTTCTTTTTAGTTTTTTTTTTGGTTTTTACCTTTTTTTTAGTTTTTTTAGTTTTTTCTCTTTCCTTTTTATTTTTTTTTGTGCTGGAGCTTCAGTTTTGGAAGCTATTTTTTTTAGCAGCTTCCTTGACTGTTGCCATTGTAGGTTCGCGCAACCCTAACATCTAGTTGGTTTGGGCGCTTCCTGTGTCCCGGTGTCCCGGTCGTCATTTGTGTCCCGGTGTCCCGGTCTGTATATACACTCGTTTTGAATTGGTCTTTTTTTTTAGTTTTTAGTTTTTTACCTTTTTTTAGTTTTATTAGTTATACCTAATGATTTTAATGATTGCCCCGTCGTCATTTATATATCCCCCTGTGCCCCCCAGCGTCCCTGTTGCAGTTGTGTCCCGGTCATCATTTATATTCCCTGCGTCCCGGTCGTCATTTGTGTCCCGGTCTGTATGTACATTCTTTTTTGAATCGGTAAATGATGAAATAATTTTTTTTGTTTTTCCCCTTTTTTCTTTTTAGTTTTTTTGTAGTTTTTACCTTTTTTTTAGTTTTTTTAGTTTTTTTTTTACTTATGTCCTTCATTTATATGTCGTCGTTTATATTGTATGTCGTCGTTCTTATGTCGTCTTCACTTATGTCGTCATTTATACTCCCTGTGTCCCGGTCGTAATCAATTCCCAATTTGAATAGTATTTGCAATCACCATCAACAAAGCTCAAGGGCAATCATTAGAATCATGAGGTATAACTAAAAAAACTAAAAAAAGGTAAAAAACTAAAACCTAATAAAAAGACCAATTCAAAAACGAATGTATATACAGACCGGGACACAGGGACACAAATGATGACCGGGACACAAGGAATATAAATGACGCCCCAGACCCTCAAAGAGAAATCACAGACTGGGACACCGGGACACAAATGACGACCGGGACACAGGGAATATAAATGACGACGGGACACAGGGTCACAACTACAACGGGGACGCCGGGGGGCACAGGGGGATATATAAATAACGACGGCGACACGGGGAATCATCGATTAGCAATCACCATCAACAAAGCTCAAGGGCAATCATTAGAATCATGAGGTATAGATCTGAATACGTGTGTCCCTGTGTCCCGGTCGTCATTTATATTCCCTGTGTCCCGGTCGTCATTTGTGTCCCGGTGTCCCAGTCTGTAATTTCTCTTTGAGTGTCCCGGTCGTCATTTATATTCCCTGTGTCCTGGTTGTCATTTGTGTCCCGGTGTCTTGGTCTGTATATACATTTGTTTTTCAATTGGTATATGATGAAATAAATTTTTGTGTTTTTCCCCTTTTTTTCTTTTTAGTTTTTTTTTGGTTTTTACCTTTTTTTTAGTTTTTTTAGTTTTTTCTCTTTTCTTTTTATTTTTTTTTTTCTGGAGCTTCAGTTTTGGAAGCAATTTTTTTAAGCAGCTTTTTTTTAGCAGCTTCCTTGACTGTTGTCATTGTAGGTTCGTGCCACCCTAACATCTAGTTGGTTCGGGCGCTTCCTGTGTCCCGGTGTCCCGGTCGTCATTTGTGTCCCGGTGTCCCGGTCTGTATATACACTCGTTTTTGAATTGGTATTTTTTTTAGTTTTTAGTTTTTTACCTTTTTTTAGTTTTTTTAGTTATACCTAATGATTTTAATGATTGCCCCGTCGTCATTTATATATCCCCCTGTGCCCCCCAGCGTCCCTGTTGCAGTTGTGTCCCGGTCATCATTTATATTCCCTGCGTCCCGGTCGTCATTTGTGTCCTGGTCTGTATATACATTCGTTTTTGAATCGGTAAATGATGAAATAATTTTTTTTGTTTTTCCCCTTTTTTCTTTTTAGTTTTTTTGTAGCTTTTACCTTTTTTTTAGTTATTTTAGTTTTTTTTTACTTATGTCCTTCATTTATGTGTCGTCGTTTATATTGTATGTCGTCGTTTTTATGTCGTCTTCACTTATGTCGTCATTTATACTCCCTGTGTCCCGGTCGTAATCAATTCCCAATTTGATTAGTATTTGCAATCACCATCAACAAAGCTCAAGGGCAATCATTAGAATCATGAGGTATAACTAAAAAAACTAAAAAAAAGGTAAAAAACTAAAACCTAAAAAAAAGACCAATTCAAAAACGAATGTATATACGGACCGGGACACCGGGACACAAATGACGACCGGGACACAAGGAATATAAATGACGCCCCAGACCCTCAAAGAGAAATCACAGACTGGGACACCGGGACACAAATGACGACCGGGACACAGAGAATATAAATGACGACCGGGACACAGGGTCACAACTACAAAGGGGACGCCGGGGGGCACAGGGGGATATATAAATAACGACGGCGACACGGGGAATCGTCGATTAGCAATCACCATCAACAAACCTCAAGGGCAATCATTAGAATCACGAGGTATAGATCTGAATACGTGTGTCCCTGTGTCCCGGTCGTCATTTATATTCCCTGTGTCCTCGTCGTCATTTGTGTCCCGGTGTCCCAGTCTGTAATTTCTCTTTGAGTGTCCCGGTCGTCATTTATATTCCCTGTGTCCCGGTCGTCATTTGTGTCCCGGTGTCTTGGTCTGTATATACATTTGTTTTTCAATTGGTATATGATGAAATAAATTTTTGTGTTTTTCCCCTTTTTTTCTTTTTAGTTTTTTTTTGGTTTTTACCTTTTTTTTAGTTTTTTTAGTTTTTTCTCTTTTCTTTTTTTTTTTTTTGTGCTGGAGCTTCAGTTTTGGAAGCTATTTTTTTAAGCAGCTTTTTTTTAGCAGCTTCCTTGACTGTTGCCATTGTAGGTTCGCGCCACCCAAACATCTAGTTGGTTCGGGCGCTTCCTGTGTCCCGGTGTCCCGGTCGTCATTTGTGTCCCGGTGTCCTGGTCTGTATATACACTCGTTTTTGAATTGGTCTTTATTTTTGGTTTTTAGTTTCTTACCTTTTTTTAGTTTTTTTAGTTATACCTAATGATTTTAATGATTGCCCCGTCGTCATTTATATATCCCCCTGTGCCCCCCAGCGTCCCTGTTGCAGTTGTGTCCCGGTCATCATTTATATTCCCTGCGTCCCGGTCGTCATTTGTGTCCCGGTCTGTATATACATTCGTTTTTGAATCGGTAAATGAGGAAATAATTTTTTTGTTTTTCCCCTTTTTTCTTTTTAGTTTTTTTGTAGTTTTTACCTTTTTTTAGTTTTTTTAGTTTTTTTTTACTTATGTCCTTCATTTATATGTCGTCGTTTATATTGTATGTCGTCGTTTTTATGTCGTCTTCACTTATGTCGTCATTTATACTCCCTGTGTCCCGGTCGTAATCAATTCCCAATTTGATTAGTATTTGCAATCACCATCAACAAAGCTCAAGGGCAATCATTAGAATCATGAGGTATAACTAATAAAACAAAAAAAAGGTAAAAACTAAAACCTTAAAAAAAGACCAATGCAAAAACGAATGTATATACAGACCGGGACACCGGGACACAAATGACGACCGGGACACAAGGAATATAAATGACGCCCCAGACTCTCAAAGAGAAATCACAGACTGGGACACCGGGACACAAATTACGACCGGGACACAGGGAATATAAATGACTACCGGGACACAGGGTCACAACTACAACGGGGACGCCGGGGGGCACAGGGGGATATATAAGTAACGACGGCGACACGGGGAATCGTCGATTAGCAATCACCATCAACAAAGCTCAAGGGCAATCATTAGAATCATGAGGTATAGATCTGAATACGTGTGTCCCTGTGTCTCGGTCGTCATTTATATTCCCTGTGTCCTGGTCGTCATTTGTGTCCCGGTGTCCCAGTCTGTAATTTCTCTTTGAGTGTCCCGGTCGTCATTTATATTCCCTGTGTCCCGGTCGTCATTTGTGTCCCGGTGTCTTGGTCTGTATATACATTTGTTTTTCAATTGGTATATGATGAAATAAATTTTTGTGTTTTTCCCCTTTTCTTCTTTTTAGTTTTTTTCGTTTTTACCTTTTTTTTAGTTTTTTTAGTTTTTTCTCTTTTCTTTTTATTTTTTTTTGTGCTGGAGCTTCAGTTTTGGAAGCTATTTTTTTAAGCAGCTTTTTTTTAGCAGCTTCCTTGACTGTTGCCATTGTAGGTTCGCACCACCCTAACATCTAGTTGGTTCGGGCGCTTCCTGTGTCCCGGTGTCCCGGTCGTCATTTGTGTCCCGGTGTCCCGGTCTGTATATACACTCGTTTTAGAATTGGTCTTTTTTTTTAGTTTTTAGTTTTTTACCTTTTTTTAGTTTTTTTAGTTATACCTAATGGTTTTAATGATTCCCCGTCGTCATTTATATATCCCCCTGTGCCCCAGTCTGTAATTTCTCTTTGAGTGTCCCGGTCGTCATTTATATTCCCTGTGTCCCGGTCGTCATTTGTGTCCCGGTGTCTTGGTCTGTATATACATTTGTTTTTCATTTGGTATGATTCCCAATCGACGATTTGGGAATCGTCGATTAGCAATCATCATCAACAAAGCTCAAGGGCAATCATTAGAATCATGAGGTATAGATCTGAATACGGATTGTTTTCCCATGGACTATTATATTTTGCATGTTCAAGAGTCGGTAAACCTGACAATCTATTTATATGCACAGACAATGGGACAGCGAAGAATGTTGTATATATATATATTTATACAAGTTTATATATATATATATATATATATATATATATATATATATATATATATATATATATATATATATATATATATATATATATATATATATATATATATATATATACAAGTTTTACGTAGTTAAAATATATATATATATATATATATATATATATATATTATATATATATATATATATATATATATATATATATATCTATATTCACAGGTGGGACATAGGGACACAACTACAATGGCGCGTAACTAATATGGCGCGTAACGACTTACGCGCGCGGGGGGGCTTGGGAGGGCGCGAAGCGCCCCCACCAACTAGGTGTTGGGGTGGCGCGAAGCGCCACCCCAACAGCTAGTATTAAATAAACTGTGCGTATAATAATTCTTACATTTTTTCCATCTAAGCTCTTAAACAGCAAAGAAGTAAAAATATTTACAAAATGAAAAGTAATTGTATGCTATTCTTTTTGGTTGAAGGTATTTTCATCAATATCTATATGTCTGTTTACTCCTGATCATCCCTCAGCAAATATTTCTAAATTTTCTTACCAGAAAACGATCTCTATTATTACAGAGAATGCTCCTATAAAACGACCTTGTAACTATAACATCCGATTTCGCCCAGGGAAGATATGCCTAATACTCTCTCTTATGTTCAGATAAACAATGAAAACCACAAGATGCAAGAAGACATTTATTGCTGTATGCTCACTTTGATGAGGTTCATCCGCATCAGTACTGACAGATATCTAAAACTAAAGGATAAAATATGGTTAGATAATGAGCTCAAATCAGCATACTAATTTATAGAAAAAAGCTGTCTAGCAATGCAGAGTGAAAATCCATCATTAACAGTAGAATTCTGCCCAGTCAGAAACTAGTTAACCATGGTTGAGGTTGTCAAATGAAAAAGGATTGCCCTGTCAGATCGAGAAAAAAAATTTAAATTGCACTTCATAATATATTTATGCTGTCCATCTCAACAAAAAGTTCATTCACTAATTGTTTTGGCTTGGATGAACAAATCCATTGAGCTATTCATCAGAAACTGTGAAGTTTGTAACCTATCACAGAAGTCTAAACCAAAAAAAATTCTTCCTCCAGCATGAAATGCCCACCCTTAGGAGCATGTTGGAGTTGATCTCTTCCAGCTTGATAGTAAAAATCTTATGGTCACTGTAGACTATTTCAGTAGTTATGTTGCGATTGATCTACATGAGACCAATGCCTATTCAACTAAAGTACCTGAATGTCTGAAGGAAGTTTTTCCAGACATGGAATTCCTTCAACCATCACCTCAGACAATTGCCTACAGTTCCATTGAGATGTATTGAAAAGTTTTATTAAAAAAATGGGGCATAGATAGCTGAATTTCGACCCCACACTGCCCCCTGTCTAATACCCGATTAGAAAAGGCAAGTCATAATTCCAAAACTATAATAGGGACACACAAAAATTCAAAAACGATAAATACCTTGCACTTCTAGAACACAGAGAAATCCTGTTTGATGTCATTGCATCTCCAGTATTGCTCGTATGAACAAGAACTTGAGATTTATCCTACATTGTACTAATGAACATCTAAAGCATAGAATAGTATCACAACCTGTATTTATAGATGCAAGAACAGAAGCACAAGAACGACAGAAATCTACTATAATCTTAAAACTAAGCTACAAAAAATTATACCAACAGGGCAGTCTATTAGAATTCCTGAAACAGATGGTACTTGGCAGAAAGCCAGCATCACTGACAAATTGCATAGTTGAGACTCCAAATGACAAACAGCAGAGGTAGAACCAAAAAGAATTGAGACTCTCTGCAGAATACAATATTAATGTCCCCCTTCTCCCCCCCCCCAAAAAAAAATTGCATCAGAAGGAAGTGGATAAGAATCCATCAAACTATAAAAGCCATACAAATAATTCCCCATTACCTCCAGTCAAAGAAAATATTGCAACCAAAATCCCAATAACAATAATTCTCAGCCTCACAGGATTACAGATTTTAGAAAAGAGACAACAGCAATTATTGATACAGGGAAATTACAACCAGAGGTAGCAGACAGATTAAACCACCATCAAGATTTAACTCGTGACTTCCCTTCTCAAAAGAAGAAATATGTAATGTCCTGGCTCCTTTGAATGGAGTGCTTTTCATCATTGTGCTGCATTAACTTACTTATTTGTGATATAGTTGCTTTACTTATGTCGTAGTCACAAATGTCTTAATTGGTTGAGTTATCATAGGAGGGTAAGACCAGAGTTAGGAAAAATAATTTGAAAATATGAAATCAGTGGTAATTATAGAAGAGCTGCACTATGATGGAACTGCACAGAGATAACAGGCCAAGACTAAAAAGTATGAGTAATTACTTTCCCGTGAACTTGGTCTTATACCAACCAGAGGTGTTACTCAAACAGAGGTGAGATATAGTTGCTTTACTTATGCTGTAATTATTTCAAGTGTTGTGACCTGGCTTTAAATAAAATGCTTAGAAGCATCTGCATTTAAAGATTGTCAGTTTTATTCTTTTCTCTTTATTTTTCATATATCCTAGGGCTCATTCCAGGACCATCAGGAGGGATGGGGCAGTGTACATCGTCAGAAAAGAAGCCATGACATTTAGAAAGAACGTTAAATAAGGAATCTAATGGCACTATATTTATTTGTTTTTATTTAACATATTTCCTTTAGAAATGGTCAACCACTGAAGTAATAATAAAGAATAACCCTTGGAAGAATATAGATCCTTAATTAGGTTGCATTAGAGGGTATCAGCCTAGGATTTCTTCTCTCCAGAAGGAAACATGCTAAAAATAAAGCGATTCTTACTCATAATATGCTCAGAAGCTTTTACTCAAACAGATCCTCTAGATATACTACAGTAATTCACTTTTTTTTATAAATAAAAGAATTTTTACAATGGGCAAGTCCACATGAAGTTAACAAATTAAATATGTTTTACAACCCTGACCTAGTCTTCATTACCTGACACGTGAGCGGCAACACGTGAAATAGGCAATAGCCCCCAGCAGCTTTGGAAGATAGTATCGAAGCTAACACCGTAACAACGAAACATGTGAAACTCGTTGGAATAAAGTTTCAAATTTACGTTGCATTTATGGGTATAAGTTTAGGAATTTTTTTTAGTTTAGCTCAAAAATTTTACTTCAACATACTCTATAGGCAGAGACTATTGCCATTCACTTTTCTTATATATAAGATAACTTTTACAATGGGTAACAAATTAACCAACACAATGAAAATATTCTTACGACCTTGAACTCATTTGTCATTATAAGGTCAAACAGCAACACGTACAGAGATAAAAAGTTGCCCCCAACAGCTATGGAATAGTTTCAATGCTAATACTAGGTTCGTCGTTGCAAATCTAACACGGTCAATATAGCTGCCTGAAAAAAAAAACATTTTTCCTCACATTAATTCCTCACTACGAATAAAGACGTTATCCACCACCATATGTCAAAACTTAAGTTTTCGAGGGTAATAGCTACGTATGTTGAAAAAATGAAGATACTAGACTATTTTTTGATTGCAAATGGTAAAGAATGTGATTAAAGGCTCTTTTCCTATTTCAAAAGTTTTAGTTTTCGAGGGTAATAGCTATGTCTGTGGAAAAAATGAAGATATTAGACTATTTTATGATTGCACATGGTAAAGAATGTGATTAAAGGCTCTTTTCCTATTTCAAGAGTTTTAGTTTTCGAGGGTAATAGCTACGTATGTTGAAAAAATGAAGATATTAGACTATTTTATGATTGCAAATGGTAAAGAATGTGATTAAAGGCTCTTTTCCTATTTCAAAAATTTTAGTTTTCGAGGGTAATAGCTACGTATGTTGAAAAAATCAAGATATTAGACTATTTTATGACTGCAAATGGTAAAGAATTTGATTAAAGGCTCTTTTCCTATTTCAAAAGTTTTAGTTTTCGGGGGTAAGAGCTACGTATGTTGAAAAAATGAAGATATTAGACTATTTTATGATTGAAAATAGTAAAGAATGTGATTAAAGGTTCTTTTCCTATGTCAAAAGTTTTAGTTTTCGAGGGTAATAGCTACGTATGTTGAAAAAATGAAGATATTAGACTATTTTATGATTGCAAATGGTAAAGAATGTGATTAAAGGCTCTTTTCCTATGTCAAAAGTTTTAGTTTTCGAGGGTAATAGCTACGTATGTTGAAAAAATGAAAATATTAGACTATTTTGTGATTGCAATGGTAAAGAATGTGATTAAAGGCTCTTTTCCTATGTCAAAAGTTTTAGTTTTCGAGGGTAATAGCTACGTATGTTGAAAAAATGAAGATATTAGACTATTTTTAATTGCAAATGGTAAAGAATGTGATTAAAGGCTCTTTTCCTATGTCAAAAGTTTTAGTTTTCGGGGGTAATAGCTAGGTATGTTGAAAAAATGAAAATATTAGACTATTTTGTGATTGCAATGGTAAAGAATGTGATTAAAGTCTCTTTTCCTATGTCAAAAGTTTTAGTTTTCGAGGGTAATAGCTACGTATGTTGAAAAAATGAAGATATTAGACTATTTTATGATTGCAAATGGTAAAGAATGTGATTAAGGGCTCTTTTCCTGTCAAAAGTTTTAGTTTTCGAGGGTAATAGCTACGTATGTTGAAAAAATGAAGATATTGGACTATTTTATGATTGCAAATGGTAAAGAATGTGATTAAAGGCTCTTTTCCTATTTCAAAAGTTTTAGTTTTCGAGGGTAATAGCTACGTATGATGAAAAAATGAAGATATTAGACTATTTTATGATTGCACATTGTAGAGAATGTGATTAAAGGCTCTTTTCCTATTTCAAAAGTTTTAGTTTTCGTGGGTAATAGCTACGTATGTTGAAAAAATGAAGATATTAGACTATTTTATGATTGCAAATGGTAAAGAATGTGATTAAAGGCTATTTTCCTATTTCAAAAGTTTTAGTTTTCGAGGGTAATAGCTACGTATGTTGAGAAAATGAAGATATTAGACTATTTTTTGATTGCACATGGTAAAGAATGTGATTAAAGGCTCTTTTCCTATTTCAAAAGTTTTAGTTTTCGAGGGTAATAGCTACGTATGTTGAAAAAATGAAGATATTAGACTATTTTATGATTGCAAATAGTAAAGAATGTGATTAAAGGCTCTTTTCCTATGTCAAAAGTTTTAGTTTTCGAGGGTAATAGCTACGTATGTTGAAAAAATGAAGATTTTAGACTATTTTATGATTGCAAATGGTAAAGAATGTGATTAAAGGCTCTTTTCCTATTTCAAAAGTTTTAGTTTTCGGGGGTAATAGCTACGTATGTTGAAAAAATGAAAATATTAGACTATTTTGTGATTGCAATGGTAAAGAATGTGATTAAAGGCTCTTTTCCTATGTCAAAAGTTTTAGTTTTCGAGGGTAATAGCTACGTATGTTGAAAAAATGAAGATATTAGACTATTTTATGATTGCAAATGGTAAAGAATGTGATTAAGGGCTCTTTTCCTGTCAAAAGTTTTAGTTTTCGAGGGTAATAGCTACGTATGTTGAAAAGATGAAGATATTGGACTATTTTGTGATTGCAAATGGTAAAGAATGTGATTAAAGGCTCTTTTCCTATTTCAAAAGTTTTAGTTTTCGAGGGTAATAGCTACGTATGTTGAAAAAATGAAGATATTAGACTATTTTATGATTGCACATTGTAGAGAATGTGATTAAAGGCTCTTTTCCTATTTCAAAAGTTTTAGTTTTCGTGGGTAATAGCTAAGTATGTTGAAAAAATGAAGATATTAGACTATTTTATGATTGCGAATGGTAAAGAATGTGATTAAAGGCTCTTTTCCTATTTCAAAAGTTTTAGTTTTCGAGGGTAATAGCTACGTATGTTGAGAAAATGAAGATATTAGACTATTTTTTGATTGCACATGGTAAAGAATGTGATTAAAGGCTCTTTTCCTATTTCAAAAGTTTTAGTTTTCGAGGGTAATAGCTACGTATGTTGAAAAAATGAAGATATTAGACTATTTTATGATTGCAAATGGTAAAGAATGTGATTAAAGGCTCTTTTCCTATCTCAAAAGTTTTAGTTTTCGGGGGTAAGAGCTACGTATGTTGAAAAAATGAAGATATTAGACTATTTTATGATTGCACATGGTAAAGAATGTGATTAAAGGCTCTTTTCCTATTTCAAAAGTTTTCTTTTTCGAGGGTAATAGCTACGTATGTTGAAAAAATTAAGATATTAGACTATTTTATGATTGCACATGGTAAAGAATGTGATTAAAGGCTCTTTTCCTATTTCAAAAGTTTTAGTTTTCGAGGGTAATAGCTGTGTCTGTGAAAAAAATGAAGATATTAGATTATTTTATGATTGCACATGGTAAAGAATGTGATTAAAGGCTCTTTTCCTATTTCAAAAGTTTTAGTTTTCGAGGGTAATAGCTACGTATGTTGAAAAAATGAAGATATTAGACAATTTTATGATTGCACATGGTAAAGAATGTGATTAAAGGCTCTTTTCCTATTTCAAAAGTTTTAGTTTTCGGGGGTAATAGCTACGTATGTGGAAAAAGTGAAGATATTAGACTATTTTTTGATTGCAAATGGTAAAGAATGTGATTAAAGGCTCTTTTCCTATTTCAAAAGTTTTAGTTTTCGAGGGTAATAGCTACGTATGTTGAAAAAATGAAGACATTAGACTATTTTATGATTGCAAATGGTAAAGAATGTGATTAAAGGCTCTTTTCCTATTTCAAAAGTTTTAGTTTTCGAGGGTAATAGCTACGTATGTTGAAAAAATGAAGATATTAGACTATTTTATGATTGCAAATGGTAAAGAATGTGATTAAAGGCTCTTTTCCTATCTCAAAAGTTTTAGTTTTCGGGGGTAAGAGCTACTTATGTTGAAAAAATGAAGATATTAGACTACTTTATGATTGCAAATGGTAAAGAATGTGATTAAAGGCTCTTTTCCTATGTCAAAAGTTTTAGTTTTTGAGGGTAATAGCTACGTATGTTGAAAAAATGAAGATATTAGACTATTTTATGATTGCAAATGGTAAAGAATGTGATTAAAGGGTCTTTTCCTATTTCAAAAGTTTTAGTTTTCGGGGATAATAGCTACGTATGTTGAAAAAATGAAGATATTAGACTATTTTATGATTGCAAATGGTAAAGAATGTGATTAAAGGCTCTTTTCCTATGTCAAAAGTTTTAGTTTTCGAGGGTAATAGCTAAGTATGTTGAAAAAATGAAGATATTAGACTATTTTATGATTGCAAATGGTAAAGAATGTGATTAAAGGCTCTTTTCCTATGTCAAAAGTTTTAGTTTTCGAGGGTAATAGCTACGTATGTTGAAAAAATGAAGATATTAGACTATTTTATGATTGCAAATGGTAAAGAATGTGATTAAGCGCTCTTTTCCTGTCAAAAGTTTTAGTTTTCGAGGGTAATAGCTACGTATGTTGAAAAAATGAAGATATTGGACTATTTTATGATTGCAAATGGTAAAGAATGTGATTAAAGGCTCTTTTCCTATTTGAAAAGTTTTATTTTTCGAGGGTAATAGCTACGTATGTTGAAAAAATGAAGATATTAGACTATTTTATGATTGCACATGGTAAAGAATGTGATTAAAGGCTCTTTTCCTATTTCAAAATATTTTAGTTTTCGAGGGTAATAGCTACGTATGTTGAAAAAATGAAGATACTAGACTATTTTTTGATTGCAAATGGTAAAGAATGTGATTAAAGGCTCTTTTCCTATTTCAAAAGTTTTAGTTTTCGAGGGTAATAGCTATGTCTGTGGAAAAAATGAAGATATTAGACTATTTTATGATTGCACATGGTAAAGAATGTGATTAAAGGCTCTTTTCCTATTTCAAGAGTTTTAGTTTTCGAGGGTAATAGCTACGTATGTTGAAAAAATGAAGATATTAGACTATTTTATGATTGCAAATGGTAAAGAATGTGATTAAAGGCTCTTTTCCTATTTCAAAAGTTTTAGTTTTCGAGGGTAATAGCTACGTATGTTGAAAAAATCAAGATATTAGACTATTTTATGACTGCAAATGGTAAAGAATTTGATTAAAGGCTCTTTTCCTATTTCAAAAGTTTTAGTTTTCGGGGGTAAGAGCTACGTATGTTGAAAAAATGAAGATATTAGACTATTTTATGATTGAAAATAGTAAAGAATGTGATTAAAGGTTCTTTTCCTATGTCAAAAGTTTTAGTTTTCGAGGGTAATAGCTACGTATGTTGAAAAAATGAAGATATTAGACTATTTTATGATTGCAAATGGTAAAGAATGTGATTAAAGGCTCTTTTCCTATGTCAAAAGTTTTAGTTTTCTAGGGTAATAGCTACCTATGTTGAAAAAATGAAAATATTAGACTATTTTGTGATTGCAATGGTAAAGAATGTGATTAAAGGCTCTTTTCCTATGTCAAAAGTTTTAGTTTTCGAGGGTAATAGCTACGTATGTTGAAAAAATGAAGATATTAGACTATTTTTAATTGCAAATGGTAAAGAATGTGATTAAAGGCTCTTTTCCTATGTCAAAAGTTTTAGTTTTCGGGGGTAATAGCTAGGTATGTTGAAAAAATGAAAATATTAGACTATTTTGTGATTGCAAATGGTAAAGAATGTGATTAAGGGCTCTTTTCCTATGTCAAAAGTTTTAGTTTTCGAGGGTAATAGCTACGTATGTTGAAAAAATGAAGATATTAGACTATTTTATGATTGCAAATGGTAAAGAATGTGATTAAGGGCTCTTTTCCTGTCAAAAGTTTTAGTTTTCGAGGGTAATAGCTACGTATGTTGAAAAAATGAAGATATTGGACTATTTTATGATTGCAAATGGTAAAGAATGTGATTAAAGGCTCTTTTCCTATTTCAAAAGTTTTAGTTTTCGAGGGTAATAGCTACGTATGTTGAAAAAATGAAGATATTAGACTATTTTATGATTGCACATTGTAGAGAATGTGATTAAAGGCTCTTTTCCTATTTCAAAAGTTTTAGTTTTCGTGGGTAATAGCTACGTATGTTGAAAAAATGAAGATATTAGACTATTTTATGATTGCAAATGGTAAAGAATGTGATTAAAGGCTCTTTTCCTATTTCAAAAGTTTTAGTTTTCGAGGGTAATAGCTACGTATGTTGAGAAAATGAAGATATTAGACTATTTTTTGATTGCACATGGTAAAGAATGTGATTAAAGGCTCTTTTCCTATTTCAAAAGTTTTAGTTTTCGAGGGTAATAGCTACGTATGTTGAAAAAATGAAGATATTAGACTATTTTATGATTGCAAATAGTAAAGAATGTGATTAAAGGCTCTTTTCCTATGTCAAAAGTTTTAGTTTTCGAGGGTAATAGCTACGTATGTTGAAAAAATGAAGATTTTAGACTATTTTATGATTGCAAATGGTAAAGAATGTGATTAAAGGCTCTTTTCCTATTTCAAAAGTTTTAGTTTTCGGGGGTAATAGCTACGTATGTTGAAAAAATGAAAATATTAGACTATTTTGTGATTGCAATGGTAAAGAATGTGATTAAAGGCTCTTTTCCTATGTCAAAAGTTTTAGTTTTCGAGGGTAATAGCTACGTATGTTGAAAAAATGAAGATATTAGACTATTTTATGATTGCAAATGGTAAAGAATGTGATTAAGGGCTCTTTTCCTGTCAAAAGTTTTAGTTTTCGAGGGTAATAGCTACGTATGTTGAAAAAATGAAGATATTGGACTATTTTATGATTGCAAATGGTAAAGAATGTGATTAAAGGCTCTTTTCCTATTTCAAAAGTTTTAGTTTTCGAGGGTAATAGCTACGTATGTTGAAAAAATGAAGATATTAGACTATTTTATGATTGCACATTGTAGAGAATGTGATTAAAGGCTCTTTTCCTATTTCAAAAGTTTTAGTTTTCGTGGGTAATAGCTAAGTATGTTGAAAAAATGAAGATATTAGACTATTTTATGATTGCGAATGGTAAAGAATGTGATTAAAGGCTCTTTTCCTATTTCAAAAGTTTTAGTTTTCGAGGGTAATAGCTACGTATGTTGAGAAAATGAAGATATTAGACTATTTTTTGATTGCACATGGTAAAGAATGTGATTAAAGGCTCTTTTCCTATTTCAAAAGTTTTAGTTTTCGAGGGTAATAGCTACGTATGTTGAAAAAATGAAGATATTAGACTATTTTATGATTGCAAATGGTAAAGAATGTGATTAAAGGCTCTTTTCCTATGTCAAAATTTTTAGTTTTCGAAGGTAATAGCTATGTATGTTGAAAAAAATGAAGATATTAGACTATTTTATGATTGCACATGGTAAAGAATGTGATTAAAGGCTCTTTTCCTATTTCAAACGTTTTAATTTTCGAGGGTAATAGCTACGTATGTTGAAAAAATTAAGATATTAGACTATTTTTTGATTGCACATGGTAAAGAATGTGATTAAAGGCTCTTTTCCTATTTCAAAAGTTTTAGTTTTCGAGGGTAATAGCTGTGTCTGTGAAAAAAATGAAGATATTAGATTATTTTATGATTGCACATGGTAAAGAATGTGATTAAAGGCTCTTTTCCTATTTCAAAAGTTTTAGTTTTCGAGGGTAATAGCTACGTACGTTGAAAAAATGAAGATATTAGACAATTTTATGATTGCACATGGTAAAGAATGTGATTAAAGGCTCTTTTCCTATTTCAAAAGTTTTAGTTTTCGGGGGTAATAGCTACGTATGTGGAAAAAGTGAAGATATTAGACTATTTTTTGATTGCAAATGGTAAAGAATGTGATTAAAGGCTCTTTTCCTATTTCAAAAGTTTTAGTTTTCGAGGGTAATAGCTACGTATGTTGAAAAAATGAAGACATTAGACTATTTTATGATTGCAAATGGTAAAGAATGTGATTAAAGGCTCTTTTCCTATTTCAAAAGTTTTAGTTTTCGAGGGTAATAGCTACGTATGTTGAAAAAATGAAGATATTAGACTATTTTATGATTGCAAATGGTAAAGAATGTGATTAAAGGCTCTTTTCCTATCTCAAAAGTTTTAGTTTTCGGGGGTAAGAGCTACGTATGTTGAAAAAATGAAGATATTAGACTACTTTATGATTGCAAATGGTAAAGAATGTGATTAAAGGCTCTTTTCCTATGTCAAAAGTTTTAGTTTTTGAGGGTAATAGCTACGTATGTTGAAAAAATGAAGATATTAGACTATTTTATGATTGCAAATGGTAAAGAATGTGATTAAAGGGTCTTTTCCTATTTCAAAAGTTTTAGTTTTCGGGGATAATAGCTACGTATGTTGAAAAAATGAAGATATTAGACTATTTTATGATTGCAAATGGTAAAGAATGTGATTAAAGGCTCTTTTCCTATGTCAAAAGTTTTAGTTTTCGAGGGTAATAGCTAAGTATGTTGAAAAAATGAAGATATTAGACTATTTTATGATTGCAAATGGTAAAGAATGTGATTAAAGGCTCTTTTCCTATGTCAAAAGTTTTAGTTTTCGAGGGTAATAGCTACGTATGTTGAAAAAATGAAGATATTAGACTATTTTATGATTGCAAATGGTAAAGAATGTGATTAAGCGCTCTTTTCCTGTCAAAAGTTTTAGTTTTCGAGGGTAATAGCTACGTATGTTGAAAAAATGAAGATATTGGACTATTTTATGATTGCAAATGGTAAAGAATGTGATTAAAGGCTCTTTTCCTATTTCAAAAGTTTTAGTTTTCGAGGGTAATAGCTACGTATGTTGAAAAAATGAAGATATTAGACTATTTTATGATTGCACATGGTAAAGAATGTGATTAAAGGCTCTTTTCCTATTTCAAAATATTTTAGTTTTCGAGGGTAATAGCTACGTATGTTGAAAAAATGAAGATATTAGACTATTTTATGATTGCAAATGGTAAAGAATGTGAATAAAGGCTCTTTTCCTATTTCAAAAGTTTAGTTTTCGAGGGTAATAGCTACGTATGTTGAAAAAATGAAGATATTAGACTATTTTATGATTGCACATGGTAAAGAATGTGATTAAAGGCTCTTTTCCTATGTCAAAAGTTTTAGTTTTCGAGGGTAATAGCTTTGTCTGTGGAAAAAATGAAGATATTAGACAATTTTATGATTGCACATGGTAAAGAATGTGATTAAAGGCTCTTTTCCTATTTCAAAAGGTTTAGTTTTCGAGGGTAATAGCTACGTATGTTGAAAAAATGAAGATATTAGACTATTTTATGATTGCAAATGGTAAAGAATGTGATTAAAGGCTCTTTTCCTATTTAAAAAATTTTAGTTTTCGAGGGTAATAGCTACGTATGTTGAAATAATGAAGATATTAGACTATTTTATGATTGCACATGGTAAAGAATGTGATTAAAGGCTCTTCCTATGTCAAAAGTTTTAGTTTTCGAGGGTAATAGCTTTGTCTGTGGAAAAAATTAAGATATTAGACAATTTTATGATTGCACATGGTAAAGAATGTGATAAAAGGTCCTTTTCCTATTTCAAAAGTTTTAGTTTTCAAGGGTAATAGCTACGTATGTTGAAAAAATGAAGATATTAGACTATTTTATGATTGCACATGGTAAAGAATGTGATTAAAGGCTATTTTCCTATTTCAAAAGTTTTAGTTTTTGAGGGTAATAGCTACGTATGTTGAAAAAATGAAGATATTAGACTATTTTATGATTGCAAATGGTAAAGAATGTGATTAGAGGCTCTTTTCCTATTTCAAAAGTTTTAGTTTTCGAGGGTAATAGCTTTGTCTGTGGAAAAAATGAAGATATTAGACTATTTTATGATTGCAAATGGTAAAGAATGTGATTAAAGGCTCTTTTCCTATGTCAAAAGTTTTAGTTTTCGAGAGTAATAGCTACGTATGTTGAAAAAATGAAGATTTTAGACTATTTTTAATTGCAAATGGTAAAGAATGTGATTAAAGGCCCTTTTCCTATTTCAAAAGTTTTAGTTTTCGAGGGTAATAGCTACGTATGTTGAAAAAATGAAGATATTGGACTATTTTATGATTGCAAATGGTAAAGAATGTGATTAAAGGCTCTTTTCCTATTTCAAAAGTCTTAGTTTTCGAGGGTAATAGCTACGTATGTTGAAAAAATGAAGATATTAGACAATTTTATGATTGCACATGGTAAAGAATGTGATTAAAGGCTCTTTTCCTATTTCAAAAGTTCTGGTTATCGAGGGTAATAGCTACGTATGTTGAAAAAATGAAGATATTAGACTATTTTATGATTGCAAATGGTAAAGAATGTGATTAAAGGCTCTTTTCCTATTTCAAAAGTTTTAGTTTTCGAGGGTAATAGCTACGTATGCTGAAAAAATGAAGATATTAGACTATTTTATGATTGCAAATGGTAAAGAATGTGATTAAAGGCTCTTTTCCTATGTCAAAAGTTTTAGTTTTCGAGGGTAATAGCTAGGTATGTTGAAAAAATGAAGATATTAGACAATTTTATGATTGCACATGGTAAAGAATGTGATTAAAGGCTCTTTTCCTATGTCAAAAGTTTTAGTTTTCGAGGGTAATAGCTTTGTCTGTGGAAAAAATGAAGATATTAGACTATTTTATGATTGCAAATGGTAAAGAATGTGATTAAAGGCTCTTTTCCTATTTAAAAAATTTTAGTTTTCGAGGGTAATAGCTACGTATGTTGAAAAAATGAAGATATTAGACAATTTTATGATTGCACATGGTAAAGAATGTGATAAAAGGCTCTTTTCCTATTTCAAAAGTTTTAGTTTTCAAGGGTAATAGCTACGTATGTTGAAAAAATGAGGATATTAGACTATTTTATGATTGCACATGGTAAAGAATGTGATTAAAGGCTATTTTCCTATTTCAAAAGTTTTAGTTTTTGAGGGTAATAGCTACGTATGTTGAAAAAATGAAGATATTAGACTATTTTATGATTGCAAATGGTAAAGAATGTGATTAGAGGCTCTTTTCCTATTTCAAAAGTTTTAGTTTTCGAGGGTAATAGCTTTGTCTGTAGAAAAAATGAAGATATTAGACTATTTTATGATTGCAAATGGTAAAGAATGTGATTAAAGGCTCTTTTCCAATGTCAAAAGTTTTAGTTTTCGAGAGTAATAGCTACGTATGTTGAAAAAATGAAGATTTTAGACTATTTTATGATTGCAAATGGTAAAGAATGTGATTAAAGGCCCTTTTCCTATTTCAAAAGTTTTAGTTTTCGAGGGTAATAGCTACGTATGTTGAAAAAATGAAGATATTGGACTATTTTATGATTGCACATGGTAAAGAATGTGATTAAAGGCTCTTTTCCTATGTCAAAAGTTTTAGTTTTCGAGGATAATAGCTTTGTCTGTGGAAAAAAATGAAGATATTAGACAATTTTATGATTGAACATGGTAAAGAATGTGATTAAAGGCTCTTTTCCTATTTCAAAAGTTTTAGTTTTCGAGGGTAATAGCTTTGTCTGTGGAAAAAATGAAGATATTAGACAATTTTATGATTGCACATGGTAAAGAATGTGATTAAAGGCTCTTTTCCTATTTCAAAAGTTTTAGTTTTCGAGGGTAATAGCTACGTATGTTGAAAAAATGAAGATATTAGACTATTTTATGATTGCAAATGGTAAAGAATGTGATTAAAGGCTCTTTTCCTATTTAAAAATTTTAGTTTTCGAGGGTAATAGCTACGTATGTTGAAATAATGAAGATATTAGACTATTTTATGATTGCACATGGTAAAGAATGTGATTAAAGGCTATTTTCCTATGTCAAAAGTTTTAGTTTTCGAGGGTAATAGCTTTGTCTGTGGAAAAAATGAAGATATTAGACAATTTTATGATTGCACATGGTAAAGAATGTGATTAAAGGCTCTTTTCCTATTTCAAAAGTTTTAGTTTTCGAGGGTAATAGCTACGTATGTTGAAAAAATGAAGATATTAGACTATTTTATGATTGCAAATGGTAAAGAATGTGATTAAAGGCTCTTTTCCTATTTAAAAATTTTAGTTTTCGAGGGTAATAGCTACGTATGTTGAAATAATGAAGATATTAGACTATTTTATGATTGCACATGGTAAAGAATGTGATTAAAGGCTCTTTTCCTATTTCAAAAGTTTTAGTTTTCGAGGGTAATAGCTACGTATGTTGAAAAAATGAAGATATTAGACTATTTTATGATTGCAAATGGTAAAGAATGTGATTAAAGGCTCTTTTCCTATGTCAAAAGTTTTAGTTTTCGAGGGTAATAGCTACGTATGTTGAAAAAATGAAGATATTAGACTATTTTATGATTGCAAATGGTAAAGAATGTGATTAAAGGCTCTTTTCCTATTTCAAAAGTTTTAGTTTTCGAGGGTAATAGCTTTGTCTGTGGAAAAAATGAAGATTTTAGACTATTTTATGATTGCAAATGGTAAAGAATGTGATTAAAGGCTCTTTTCCTATTTCAAAAGTTTTAGTTTTCGAGGGTAATAGCTACGTATGTTGAAAAAATGAAGATATTAGACAATTTTATGATTGCACATGGTAAAGAATGTGATTAAAGGCTCTTTTCCTATTTCAAAAGTTTTAGTTTTCGAGGTAAATAGCTACGTATGTTGAAAAAATGAAGATATTAGACTATTTTATGATTGCAAATGGTAAAGAATGTGATTAAAGGCTCTTTTCCTATGTCAAAAGTTTTAGTTTTCGAGGGTAATAGCTACGTATGTTGAAAAAATGAAGATATTAGACTATTTTATGATTGCAAATGGTAAAGAATGTGATTAAAGGCTCTTTTCCTATGTCAAAAGTTTTAGTTTTCGAGGGTAATAGCTACGTATGTTGAAAAAATGAAGATATTAGACAATTTTATGATTGCACATGGTAAAGAATGTAATTACGACCAGGACACAGGACAAATGACGACCAGGACACAGGGAATATAAATGATGACCGGGACACAACTGCAACAGGGACGCTGGGGGGCACAGGGGGATATATAAATGACGACGGGGCAATCATTAAAATCATTAGGTATAACTAAAAAAACTAAAAAAAGGTAAAAAACTAAAAACTAAAAAAAAAGACCAATTCAAAACGAGTGTATATACAGACCGGGACACCGGGACACAAATGACGACCGGGACACCGGGACACAGGAAGCGCCCGAAGCAACTAGATGTAAGGGTGGCGCGAACCTACAATGGCAACAGTCAAGGAAGCTGCTAAAAAAAAGCTGCTTAAAAAAATAGCTTCCAAAACTGAAGCTCCAGCACAAAAAAAAATAAAAAGAAAAGAGAAAAAACTAAAAAAACTAAAAAAAGGTAAAAACAAAAAAAAAACTAAAAAGAAAAAAAGGGGAAAAACACAAAAATTTATTTCACCATATACCAATTGAAAAACAAATGTATATACAAACCAAGACACCGGGACACAAATGACGACCGGGACACAGGGAATATAAATGACGACCGGGACACTCAAAGAGAAATTACAGACTGGGACACCGGGACACAAATGACGACCAGGACACAGGGAATATAAATGACGACCGGGACACAGGGACACACGTATTCAGATCTATACCTCATGATTCTAATGATTGCCCTTGAGCTTTGTTGATGGTGATTGCAAATACTAATCAAATTGGGAATTGATTACGACCGGGACACAGGGAGTATAAATGACGACATAAGTGAAGACGACATAAAAACGACGACATACAATATAAACGACGACATATAAATGAAGGACATAAGTAAAAAAAAAAACTAAAAAAACTAAAAAAAGATAAAAACTACAAAAAAACCAAAAAGAAAAAAGGGGAAAAACAAAAAAAAATTTTTCATCATTTACCGATTCAAAAACGAATGTATATACAGACCGGGACACAAATGACGACCGGGACGCAGGGAATATAAATGATGACCGGGACACAACTGCAACAGGGACGCTGGGGGCACAGGGGGATATATAAATGACGACGGGGCAATCATTAAAATCATTAGGTATAACTAAAAAAACTAAAAAAAGGTAAAAAACTAAAAACTAAAAAAAAAGACCAATTCAAAAACGAGTGTATATACAGACCGGGACACCGGGACACAGGAAGCGCCCGAACCAACTAGATGTTAGGGTGGCGCGAACCTACAATGGCAACAGTCAAGGAAGCTGCTAAAAAAAAGCTGCTTAAAAAAATAGCTTCCAAAACTGAAGCTCCAGCACAAAAAAAAATAAAAAGAAAAGAGAAAAAACTAAAAAAACTAAAAAAAAAGGTAAAAACCAAAAAAAAACTAAAAAGAAAAAAAGGGGAAAAACACAAAAATTTATTTCATCATATACCAATTGAAAAACAAATGTATATACAGACCAAGACACCGGGACACAAATGACGACCGGGACACAGGGAATATAAATGATGACCGGGACACTCAAAGAGAAATTACAGACTGGGACACTGGGACACAAATTACGACCAGGACATAGGGAATATAAATGACTAAAATGACTAAAACTAAAAAAAAAGACCAATTCAAAAACGAGTGTATATACAGACCGGGACACCGGGACACAAATGACGACCGGGACACAGGAAGCGCCCGAACCAACTAGATGTTAGGGTGGCGCGAACCTACAATGGCAACAGTCAAGGAAGCTGCTAAAAAAAAGCTTCTTAAAAAAATAGCTTCCAAAACTGAAGCTCCAGCACAAAAAAAAATAAAAAGAAAAGAGAAAAAACTAAAAATCTAAAAAAAAGGTAAAAACCAAAAAAAAAACTAAAAAGAAAAAAGGGGAAAAACACAAAAATTTATTTCATCATATACCAATTGAAAAACAAATGTATATACAGACCAAGACACCGGGACACAAATGACGACCGGGACACAGGGAATATAAATGACGACCGGGACACTCAAAGAGAATTACAGACTGGGACACCGGGACACAAATGACGACCAGGACACAGGGAATATAAATGACGACCGGGACACAGGGACAAACGTATTCAGATCTATACCTCATGATTCTAATGATTGCCCTTGAGCTTTGTGATGTTGATTGCTAATCGACGATTCCCCGTGTCGCCGTCGTTACTTATATATCCCCCTGTGCCCCCCGGCGTCCCCGTTGTAGTTGTGACCCTGTGTCCCGGTCGTCATTTATATTCCCTGTGTCCCGGTCGTCATTTGTGTCCCGGTATCCCAGTCTGTGATCTCTCTTTGAGGGTCTGGGGCGTCATTTATATTCCTTGTGTCCGGTCGTCATTTGTGTCCCGGTGTCCCGGTCTGTATATACATTCGTTTTTAAATTGGTCTTTTTTTAGGTTTTAGTTTTTTACCTTTTTTAGTTTTTTTAGTTATACCTCATGATTCTAATGATTGCCCCTTGAGCTTTGTTGATGGTGATTGCAAATACTAATCAAATTGGGAATTGATTACGACCGGGACACAGGGAGTATAAATGACGACATAAGTGAAGACGACATAAAACGACGACATACAATATAAACGACGACATATAAATGAAGGACATAAGTAAAAAAAAAACTAAAAAACTAAAAAAAAGGTAAAAACTACAAAAAAACTAAAAGAAAAAAGGGGGAAAAACAAAAAAATTATTTCATCATTTACCGATTCAAAAACGAATGTATATACAGACCGGGACAACAAATGACGACCGGGACGCAGGGAATATAAATGATGACCGGGACACAACTGCAACAGGAACACTGGGGGGCACAGGGGGATATATAATGACGACGGGGCAATCATTAAAATCATTAGGTATAACTAAAAAAACTAAAAAAGGTAAAAAACTAAAAACTAAAAAAAAAGACCAATTCAAAAACGAGTGTATATACAGACCAGGACACCAGGACACAAATGACGACCGGGACACAGGAAGCGCCCGAACCAACTAGATTTTAGGGTGGCGCGAACCTACAATGGCAACAGTCAAGGAAGCTGCTAAAAAAAGCTGCTTAAAAAAATAGCTTCAAAAAATTGAAGCTCCAGCACAAAAAAAAAATAAAAAGAAAAGAGAAAAAACTAAAAAAACAAAAAAAAGGTAAAAACCAAAAATAACCTAAAAAGAAAAAAAGGGGAAAAACACAAAAATTTATTTCATCATATACCAATTGAAAAACAAATGTATATACAGACCAAGACACCGGGACACAAATGACGACCGGGACACAGGGAATATAAATGACGACCGGGACACTCAAAGAGAAATTACAGACTGGGACACCGGGACACAAATGACGACCAGGACACAGGGAATATAAATGACGACCGGAACACAGGGACACACGTATTCAGATCTATACCTCATGATTCTAATGATTGCCCTTGAGCTTTGTTGATGGTGATTGCTAATCGACGATTCCCCGTGTCGCCGTCGTTACTTGTATATCCCCCTGTGCCCCCCGGCGTCCCCGTTGTATTTGTGACCCTGTGTCCCGGTCGTCATTTATATTCCCTGTGTCCCGGTCGTCATTTGTGTCCCGGTGTCCCAGTCTGTGATTTTCTCTTTGAGGGTCTGGGGCGTCATTTATATTCCTTGTGTCCCGGTCGTCATTTGTGTCCCGGTGTCCCGGTCTTATATACATTCGTTTTTGAATTGGTCGTTTTTTTAGGTTTTAGTTTTTTATCTTTTTTTTAGTTTTTTAGTTATACCTCATGATTCTAATGATTGCCCTTGAGCTTTGTTGATGGTGATTGCAAATACTAATCAAATTGGAATTGATTACGACCGGGACATAGGGATTATAAATGACGACATAAGTAAAGACGACATAAAAACGACGACATACAATATAAACGACGACATATAAATGAAGGACATAAGTAAAAAAAAAAAAACTAAAAAAACTAAAAAAAAGGTAAAAACTATAAAAAAACTAAAAAGAAAAAAGGGGAAAAACAAAAAAAATTATTTCATCATTTACCCCTGTCATTTGTGTCCGGTCTGTATATACATTCGTTTTTGA
>NW_027063822.1:0-30384 GCF_032884065.1 Artemia franciscana
AAAGGCTCTTTTCCTATATCAAAAGTTTTAGTTTTCGAGGGTAATAGCTACGTATGTTGAAAAAATGAAGATATTAGACTATTTTATGATTGCAAATGGTAAAGAATGTGATTAAAGGCTCTTTTCCTATTTCAAAAGTTTTAGTTTTCGAGGGTAATAGCTACGTATGTTGAAAAAATGAAGATATTAGACTATTTTATGATTGCAAATGGTAAAGAATGTGATTAAAGGCTCTTTTCCTATTTCAAAAGTTTAGTTTTCGAGGGTAATAGCTACGTATGTTGAAAAAAATTAAGATATTAGACTATTTTATGATTGCAAATGGTAAAGAATGTAATTAAAGGCTCTTTTCTTATGTCAAAAGTTTTAGTTTTCGAGGGTAATAGCTTTGTCTGTGGAAAAAATGAAGATATTAGACTATTTTATGATTGCACATGGTAAAGAATGTGATTAAAGGCTCTTTTCCTATTTCAAAAGTTTTAGTTTTCGAGGGTAATAGCTACTTATGTTGAAAAAATGAAGATATTAGACTATTTTATGATTGCAAATGGTAAAGACTGTGATTAAAGGCTCTTTTCCTATTTCAAAGTTTTAGTTTTCGAGGGTAATAGCTTTGTCTGTGGAAAAAATGAAGATATTAGACTATTTTATGATTGCACATGGTAAAGAATGTGATTAAAGGCTCTTTTCCTATTTCAAAAATTTTAGTTTTCGAGGGTAATAGCTACGTATGTTGAAAACATGAAGATATTAGACTATTTTATGATTGCAAATGGTAAAGAATGTGATTAAAGGCTCTTTTCCTATGTCAAAAGTTTTAGTTTTCGAGGACAATAGCTACGTATGTTAAAAAAATGAAGATATTAGACAATTTTATGATTTCACATAGTAAAGAATGTGATTAAAGGCTCTTTTCCTATTTCAAAAGTTTTAGTTTTCGAGGGTAATAGCTACGTATGTTGAAAAAATGAAGATATTAGACAATTTTATGATTGCAAATGGTAAAGAATGTGATTAAAGGCTATTTTCCTATGTCAAAAGTTATATTTTTCGAGGGTAATAGCTACGTATGTTGAAAACATGAAGATATTAGACTATTTTATGATTGCAAATGGTAAAGAATGTGATTAAAGGCTCTTTTCCTATGCCAAAAGTTTTAGTTTTCGAGGGTAATAGCTACGTATGTTGAAAAAATGAAGATATTAGACTATTTTATGATTGCACATGGTAAAGAATGTGATTAAAAGCTCTTTTCCTATGTCAAAAGTTTTAGTTTTCAAGGGTAATAGCTACGTATGTTGAAAAAATGAAGATATTAGACTATTTTATGATTGCACATGGTAAAGAATGTGATTAAAGGCTCTTTTCCTATTTCAAAAGTTTTAGTTTTCGAGGGTAATAGCTACGTATGTTAAAAAAATGAAGATATTAGACTATTTTATGATTGCAAATGGTAAAGAATGTGATTAAAGGCTCTTTTTCTATGTCAAAAGTTTTAGTTTTCGAGGGTAATAGCTACGTATGTTGAAAAAATGAAGATATTAGACTATTTTATGATTGCAAATGGTAAAGAATGTGATTAAAGGCTCTTTTCCTATGTCAAAAGTTTTAGTTTTCGAGGGTAATAGCTACGTATATTGAAAAAATGAAAATTTTGGACTATTTTATGATTGCAAATGGTAAAGAATGTGATTAAAGGCTCTTTTCCTATGTCAAAAGTTTTAGTTTTCGAGGGTAATAGCTACGTATGTTGAAAAAATGAAGATATTAGACTATTTTGTGATTGCAAATGGTAAAGAATGTGATTAAAGGCTATTTTCCTATTTCAAAAGTTTTAGTTTTCGAGGGTAATAGCTACGTATTTTGAAAAAATGAAGATATTAGACTATTTTATGATTGCAAATGGTAAAGAATTTGATTAAAGGCTCTTTTTCTATTTCAAAAGTTTTAGTTTCGAGGGTAATAGCTACGTATGTTGAAAAAAATGAAGATATTAGACTATTTTATGATTGCAAATGGTAAAGAATGTGATTAAAGGCTCTTTTCCTATTTCAAAAGTTTTAGTTTTCGAGGGTAATAGCTACGTATTTTGAAAAAATGAAGATATTAGACTATTTTATGATTGCAAATGTAAAGAATGTGATTAAAGGCTCTTTTTCTATTTCAAAAGTTTTAGTTTTCGAGGGTAATAGCTACGTATGTTGAAAAAATGAAGATATTAGACTATTTTATGATTGCAAATGGTAAAGAATGTGATTAAAGGCTCTTTTTCTATGTCAAAAGTTTTAGTTTTCGAGGGTAATAGCTACGTATGTTGAAAAAATGAAGATATTAGACTATTTTATGATTGCAAATGGTAAAGAATGTGATTAAAGGCTCTTTTCCTATTTCAAAAGTTTTCGTTTTCGAGGGTAATAGCTACGTATGTTAAAAAATGAAGATATTAGACTATTTTATGATTGCAAATGGTAAAGAATGTAATTAAAGGCTCTTTTCTTATGTCAAAAGCTTTAGTTTTCGAGGGTAATAGCTATGTCTGTGGAAAAAATGAAGATATTAGACAATTTTATGATTGCAAATGGTAAAGAATGTGATTAAAGGCTCTTTTCCTATTTCAAAAGTTTTAGTTTTCGAGGGTAATAGCTACGTATGTTGAAAAAATGAAGATATTAGACTATTTTATGATTGCACATGGTAAAGAATGTGATTAAAGGCTCTTTTCCTATTTCAAAAGTTTTAGTTTTCGAGGGTAATAGCTTTGTCTGTGGAAAAAATGAAGATATTAGACAACTTTATGATAGCAAATGGTAAAGAATGTGATAAAAGGCTCTTTTCCTATTTCAAAAGTTTTAGTTTTCGAGGGTAATAGCTACGTATGTTGAAAAAATGAAGATATTAGACAATTTTATGATTGCAAATGGTAAAGAATGTGATTAAAGGCTCTTTTCATATTTCAAAAGTTTTAGTTTTCGAGGGTAATAGCTACGTATGTTGAAAAAATGAAGATATTAGACTATTTTATGATTGCAAATGGTAAAGAATGTGATTAAAGGCTCTTTTCCTATGTCAAAAGTTTTCGTTTTCGAGGTAATAGCTACGTATGTTGAAAAAATGAAGATATTAGACTATTTTATGATTGCAAATGGTAAAGAATGTAATTAAAGGCTCTTTTCCTATGTCAAAAGTTTTAGTTTTCGAGGGTAATAGCTATGTCTGTGGAAAAAATGAAGATATTAGACAATTTTATGATTGCAAATGGTACAGAATGTGATTAAAGGCTCTTTTCCTATTTCAAAAGTTTTAGTTTTCGAGGGTAATAGCTTTGTCTTTGGAAAAAATGAAGATATTAGACTATTTTATGATTGCAAATGGTAAAGAATGTGATTAAAGGCTCTTTTCCTATTTCAAAAGTTTTAGTTTTCGAGGGTAATAGCTACGTATGTTGAAAAAATGAAGATATTAGACAATTTTATGATTGCAAATGGTAAAGAATGTGATTAAAGGCTCTTTTCCTATTTCAAAAGTTTTAGTTTTCGAGGGTAATAGCTACGTATTTTGAAAAAATGAAGATATTAGACTATTTTATGATTGCAAATGGTAAAGAATGTGATTAAAGGCTCTTTTTCTATTTCAAAAGTTTTAGTTTTAGAGGGTAATAGCTACGTATGTTGAAAAAAATGAAGATATTAGACTATTTTATGATTGCAAATGGTAAAGAATGTGATTAAAGGCTCTTTTCCTAAGTCAAAAGTTTTAGTTTTCGAGGGTAATAGCTTTGTCTGTGGAAAAAAATGAAGATATTAGACAACTTTATGATTGCACATGGTAAAGAATGTGATTAAAGGTTCTTTTCCTATGTCAAAAGTTTTAGTTTTCGAGGATAATAGCTTTGTCTACGGAAAAAATGAAGATATTAGACAATTTTATGATTGCACATGGTAAAGAATGTGATTAAATGATAGACAATTTTACAGTTAAGTTAAATTGAGTGATATTCTCCAATCCCTAGAATAGGTCTTTCTTTTCGGACATCCTCACCAGCGCCATCTTTTTTCTTAAGTTGATCGGGGCGCCATCTATAAAGATAATTTTTCCCATATCATTAAGGTGCTGATTTCTACTGGGAGCAAGCAGAAGAGGGGAAGGAACCCCCCGCAAGCGCCGTACTGTACCCGCTGGTATTCAGTTACCCGAAAATTGCGGGGGAAAAGGTGAGGGGGTACTTACGCTTCCCTTGTTCTGGGTGATTTCAGTAGGCGTTCATTCAGCGCTCGACGCGTGAAGGTGTATTGTGTGCGAAAGAAAATAAAACGTTCAAGATTCTGGACTACTTTCAGCTCTCGAGCAGTGAAGTTCGTTGGTATGACACAAGAGACTATTTACGAATATATATACGCGCCTGTCCTGAATTTCGCTCAGACAAGTTTGCGATATGCCGATATTTCCCGTGACGCGGTGGTTGCTACGGGAAGTAAATTTTACGGAAAAGACATTCTGTACGCTGCGCATTGCAAACTGAACGATATTTTGCGGCAACTTGGAGATGAATATGTAATGAAGGACCGCCGAGCTGGTTTGCAGAGTGATGTTTTCATGGGTGATTTATACGATGCTATCAAGAATGCAGAAAACTCAGCCAATTTCACCTATAGATTTACTATCTGGAAAATTGGCGAAGTGCCTAGAATACCGCAAGATGTGCTGACTTCTCTTTCAATTAGAGTTAACGAGTGCACAGAGAAAATAGAGGGACTAATCGATCAGTGTAAGATCTACCTTCCGTCAGGCCCTACTGTCTGGCCCCCGCTACCGAAACCAGAAAGACTTGAGAATCCTGTAGTGATAGCGAATGTGCCGGCGGAAAGCCTTGAATCATGTGCCAAACAGAAGGAATTTATCGAAAAGAACGGTGGAAAAGGACATATTCGCCGGATCACTCAACGAAAAGGTGGGTTAGTTGCCTTTCTCGATACGGCGGATTCAGCTCAAATCCTCGCAGACATGTTGAAAGAAAAGGTCCGTGATGTCAAGGTTTCTTACCGGAAACCAAAGTTTTTAGCGGTGGCAAGATTCGTTCCTCCGGCAACCACAGAGGAAGAAATTATTGCTGCGAACTCCGAAGTTACGGAAGTCCACCGGTTCGGCACCTCTGGCACAGTGAAACTTGTATTTAAAGACTCGTTCGCGCGAGATCAGACAATTAAACGCGGAATATTTGTAGACTACACCCACTTCCGGGTTGAGGCCTATAAAGAGCTCCCCAAGAGATGTTTTAACTGTCAATCTTTCGAGCACCTCTCTAGTGCCTGCAGCAACGCTCCGAAGTGCTCTAAGTGCGCCGGTGCCCACGTCGCATCACGGACGTCCCCATGCACGTCCACCACAGTTAAAATGTGCTCTATGCCCAGAAGGCCACAACACCCACCCCTCATACAGCATGAGATGCCCACTAGTTAGAAATGCTATGAAAAAGCCTACTACAACGAAATGACTTCTCTCTCCATCATTTGCCGAAATATCTATGGGCACAATTCAGTCAAACTAGACTACGTTAAAGAACTATGCCGTCAATTTAATGTTGTGTGCTTACAAGAACATTTACTCACCTCCGAAAATTTTGGTCTTTTCGAACAGTTGAATCAAAAAACTGTGTTCATGCATGAAGCAAAAAGGTCCTCAGTCCGCGGTCGACCTAGTGGGGGCACTGCTATCATAACGGACAGTTCGCTTGAATGTCAAAAGCTGGAATCGTGTGAGTTCTTCCTCGCTGTAGATTTTCCTGGCCCCGGGGGTTTTGTTCTGATCACGGTTTATCTACCAACAAACCTAAACACCCTCTCTTCCGAAAAACGGTTCTCGGAAGCTTGTGGCCGCCTCTCGCGCTTACTTATTAGGCTGGGCAATCGAAGAGTGCTAGTCTGCGGTGACTTTCAGTGCGACTTAACGAACCCATCAAATAAGCTCTCCGAAATCTTCTTCTCAGTAATCCCAGCTGGGTATGATCTCTGTGAAAAGACTGACGCATATACGTACATCCATAATTCCGGTTCAACGACAAACATTGACCATGTGCTATGTAACTTCTCTCTAGGTGCTCCAGTCACCGTGGACTCTGAGCACACAGTAAGTGATCACCTTGGCTTGTGCTTTAAGGCTAACTTCTTCCCGTGTAGGCCGAATAAGCCCCAAATTTATGCTACCAAGACTGAGTGGAATAAAATAAACGCCGACCAGTATAAACAGACATGTGATGAGATTCTCGGAAAGATAAAAGTTCCCTTTCAGCTCTTGATGCATGGCTCGAGTGATTTGGTAGCACTAGACATTTATTGTACTGAGATTATACATGCAATGAAAACGGCTGAGCAGGCTTCTGTACCCACTCGCCGTTTTAAACCTGGAATCAGCAAGCCTGGCTGGAGTCGCTCTCCTAAAGTAAGGCAAGCCAAAGCTCGTGCTAAGTTTTGGCTGAGATTATGGCGCGATTGCGAGAGGCCTAGGTCAGGTGTAGTGTTTGAGCAGTTCCGCAACACGAAAAAAACTTATAATAAGTCTGTAAGTGATCTTAAAGCTACCGAAGCCGAACTTGCTTCCCAAGAAGCAGCAAATAATCCTGTATCTATGTGGAAGTCTTTTAGACAGTCTAAACCAGTGACAAACCCTGCTAGTAACATACCTGAGGAGCAGTGGGTAAAACACTATAGTGAAGTTTTTGGGATCAAACATGCCCAACTAACAACCGAAAGTGATAGCGAGCTCTCACGAGCTTTTGCGTCCCTCTTGAGCCAACGGAACTATTTTACCGTCTCAATAGGCGAAGTGCTCCAGGTTATTAAGCAGCTGAGAAAGGGCAAGGCTCCCGGGCACGACGGAATTGTGACTGAACACCTCCGCTGTAGCTCACCTCTGCTCATTGAGCACTTGACGCTGCTATATCAAATGTGCCTTGATTCTGGTGCAGTCCCTAAGTCGTTTGCCCTAGGTATTGTGTCTAACGTCTTGAAGAAGGGAAAAAATCGTAACCTCTGCTCTAGCTATAGGCCTATAACAGTTTCTAGTACATTAAGCAAAGTGTTAGAGAGACTTCTGTTACCTGAGCTGTTACGCAAGTGTAAAATTGACAATCGACAATTCGGGTTCCGTCGCCACCTCGGTTGTGCATTTGCACATCGCCTCCTTACGCGTATAGTATCGAAAGCTCAGAATCAATCACGGACTCTTTTAATTTGTGCAGTAGATGTGTCCGCGGCGTTCGACTCGGTAATTCATTCAAAGTTAATTTTGAACCTGCTGCACCAAGGTGTGAACCCACATGTAGCGGCCGTCCTATGGCACTGGTATTCGAGTAGCCTTATCCGTGTTAAGTTGAGTAGTGAATTCCTGTCGAAACCGATTAAGCTTCACCGGGGACTGCGTCAAGGGTCGGTTTTAAGCCCTGTACTCTTCAATTCACTAACCTCGCCGGTAACAAAAAAGATTAACGGTGGTTTTAACACTGAATGTATGGATGTGAGCCTACTGTGCTACGCCGACGACATATTACTGGTGAGCACATCGCTTTGTAACCTTCAAGCTAATATCGATCTCCTAAGTCGAGGTTATACTAATATTGGTCTGGTATTAACCCTGCTAAAACAGAATTTCTTGTATTTGAACCCCGCGTGCGCCGTCTGAAGTTGCCCGTCGCGAGGCTACCCGTGTTACCGTTGCAGGGCAAGTAGTACTTCCAAGCCGCAAGTTGAAGTACCTAGGTATCACATATGGAAGCGACCTCAGAAGCTCGCGTGCTCTTTTTGTTGACCAGGTTCTGTCGGGTTTTCGGTCTGGGTATGCTAAACTTGCAGCTCTGAAGTTTAAATTTAATAAGCATATTCTTGCTAGGTTGTATCGTGCCGTCGCTCTTCCCTTTGCTCACTACATCTCACCCGTTTGGCATTGGCTATCGAATTCGGATATGTTGCGAATCCGTTCAGGCTTTTGCAAATATTTAAAGTTTCTGCTTGGTCTGCCACTTTACCTCCGTAACACTGGTCTGCTAGAAAAGTATCATATACCTGATCCTGTTGAGTTCATGCCGAATTTTGAAAAACAAGCTCTCGTGAAACACAGGGCACTATTATTTGATTTCCCAGCGACTTTTTTGCTTGATAGTTGAAGTGTGATTTGTTTGTATTTAGTGATTATTATGTTCGGTTGATTTGTTTTCGTCTTTAATTTCTCTTTTCTTTTGTTTTGCTCCGCTTCTTCATGCTTCTTTTTTATAAGCGGGTTTGTAATAAATTATTATTATTATTATATTAGACAATTTTATGATTGCAAATGGTAAAGAATGTGATTAAAGGCTCTTTTCCTATTTCAAAAGTTTTCGTTTTCGAGGGTAATAGCTATGTATGTTGAAAAAATGAAGATATTGGACTATTTTATGATTGCAAATGGTAAAGAATGTGATTAAAGGCTCTTTTCCTATTTCAAAAGTTTTAGTTTTCGAGGGTAATAGCTACGTATGTTGAAAAAATTAAGATATTAGACTATTTATGATTGCAAATGGTAAAGAATGTGATTAAAGGCTCTTTTCCTATGTCAAGAGTTTTAGTTTTCGAGGGTAATAGCTACGTATGTTGAAAAAATGAAGATATTAGACAATTTTATGATTGCAAATGGTAAAGAATGTGATTAAAGGCTCTTTTCCTATTTCAAAAGTTTTAGTTTTCGAGGGTAATAGCTACGTATGTTGAAAAAATTAAGATATTAGACTATTTTATGATTGCAAATGGTAAAGAATGTGATTAAAGGCTCTTTTCCTATGTCAAAAGTTTTAGTTTTCGAGGGTAATAGCTACGTATGTTGAAAAAATGAAGATATTAGACAATTTTATGATTGCAAATGGTAAAGAATGTGATTAAAGGCTCTTTTCCAATTTCAAAAGTTTTAGTTTTCGAGGGTAATAGCTTTGTCTGTGGAAAAAATAAAGATATTAGACAACTTTATGATTGCACATGGTAAAGAATGTGATTAAAGGCTCTTTTCCTATGTCAAAAGTTTTAGTTTTCGAGGATAATAGCTTTGTCTGTGGAAAAAATGAAGATATTAGACAATTTTATGATTGCACATGGTAAAGAATGTGATTAAAAGCTCTTTTCCTATTTCAAAAGTTTTAGTTTTCGAGGGTAATAGCTACGTATGTTGAAAAAATGATAATATTAGACAATTTTATGATTGCAAATGGTAAAGAATGTGATTAAAGGGTCTTTTCCTATTTCAAAAGTTTTAGTTTTCGAGGGTAATAGCTACGTATGTTGAAAAAATGAAGATATTAGACTATTTTATGATTGCAAATGGTAAAGAATGTGATTAAAGGCTCTTTTTCTATGTCAAAAGTTTTAGTTTTCGAGGGTAATAGCTACGTATGTTGAAAAATGAAGATTTTAGACTATTTTATGATTGCAAATGGTAAAAAATGTGATTAAAGGCTCTTTTCCTATGTCAAAAGTTTTCGTTTTCGAGGGTAATAGCTACGTATGTTGAAAAAATGAAGATATTAGACTATTTTATGATTGCAAATGGTAAAGAATGTAGTTAAAGGCTCTTTTCCTATGTCAAAAGTTTTAGTTTTCGAGGGTAATAGCTATGTCTGTGGAAAAAATGAAGATATTAGACAATTTTATGATTGCAAATGGTAAAGAATGTGATTAAAGGCTCTTTTCCTATTTCAAAAGTTTTAGTTTTCGAGGGTAATAGCTTTGTCTGTGGAAAAAATGAAGATATTAGACTATTTTATGATTGCACATGGTAAAGAATGTGATTAAAGGCTCTTTTCCTATTTCAAAAGTTTTAGTTTTCGAGGGTAATAGCTACGTATGTTGAAAAAATGAAGATTTTAGACTATTTTATGATTGCAAATGGTAAAGAATGTGATTATAGGCTCTTTTCCTATGTCAAAAGTTTTCGTTTTCGAGGGTAATAGCTACGTATGTTGAAAAAATGAAGATATTAGACTATTTTATGATTGCAAATGGTAAAGAATGTAATTAAAGGCTCTTTTCCTATGTCAAAAGTTTTAGTTTTCGAGGGTAATAGCTATGTCTGTGGAAAAAATGAAGATTTTAGACAATTTTATGATTGCAAATGGTAAAGAATGTGATTAAAGGCTATTTTCCTATTTCAAAAGTTTTAGTTTTCGAGGGTAATAGCTACGTATGTTGAAAAAATGAAGATATTAGACTATTTTATGATTGCAAATGGTAAAGAATGTGATTAAAGGCTCTTTTCCAATGTCAAAAGTTTTAGTTTTCGAGGGTAATAGCTTTGTCTGTGGAAAAAATGAAGATATTAGACAACTTTATAATTGCATATGGTAAAGAATGTGATTAAAGGCTCTTTTCCTATGTCAAAAATTTTAGTTTTCAAGGATAATAGCTTTGTTTGTGGAAAAAATGAAGATATTAGACAATTTTATGATTGCACATGGTAAAAAATGTGATTAAAGGCTCTTTTCCTATTTCAAAAGTTTTAGTTTTCGAGGGTAATAGCTACGTATGTTGAAAAAATGAAGATATTAGACTATTTTATGATTGCAAATGGTACAGAATGTGATTAAAGGCTCTTTTCCTATTTCAAAAGTTTTAGTTTTCGAGGGTAATAGCTTTGTCTGTGGAAAAAATGAAGATATTAGACTATTTTATGATTGCAAATGGTAAAGAATGTGATTAAAGGCTCTTTTCCTATTTCAAAAGTTTTAGTTTTCTAGGGTAATAGCTACGTATGTTGAAAAAATGAAGATAATAGACTATTTTATGTTTGCAAATGGTAAAGAATGTGATTAAAGGCTCTTTTTCTATGTCAAAAGTTTTAGTTTTCGAGGGTAATAGCTACGTATGTTGAAAAAATGAAGATTTTAGACTATTTTATGATTGCAAATGGTAAAGAATGTGATTAAAGGCTCTTTTCCTATGTCAAAAGTTTTCGTTTTCGAGGGTAATAGCTACGTATGTTGAAAAAATGAAGATATTAGACTATTTTATGATTGCAAATGGTAAAGAATGTGATTAAAGGCTCTTTTCCTATGTCAAAAGTTTTAGTTTTCGAGGGTAATAGCTATGTATGTGGAAAAAATGAAGATATTAGACAATTTTATGATTGCAAATGGTAAAGAATGTGATTAAAGGCTCTTTTCCTATTTCAAAAGTTTTAGTTTTCGAGGGTAATAGCTTTGTCTGTGGAAAAAATGAAGATATTAGACTTTTTTATGATTGCACATGGTAAAGAATGTGATTAAAGGCTCTTTTCCTATTTCAAAAGTTTTAGTTTTCGAGGGTAATAGCTACGTATTTTGAAAAAATGAAGATATTAGACTATTTTATGATTGCAAATGGTAAAGAATTTGATTTAAAGGCTCTTTTTCTATTTCAAAAGTTTTAGTTTTCGAGGGTAATAGCTACGTATGTTGAAAAAATGAAGATATTAGACTATTTTATGATTGCAAATGGTAAAGAATGTGATTAAAGGCTCTTTTCCTATTTCAAAAGTTTTAGTTTTCGAGGGTAATAGCTACGTATTTTGAAAAAATGAAGATATTAGACTATTTTATGATTGCAAATGGTAAAGAATGTGATTAAAGGCTCTTTTTCTATTTCAAAAGTTTTAGTTTTCGAGGGTAATAGCTACGTATGTTGAAAAAATGAAGATATTAGACTATTTTATGATTGCAAATGGTAAAGAATGTGATTAAAGGCTCTTTTTCTATGTCAAAAGTTTAGTTTTCGAGGGTAATAGCTACGTATGTTGAAAAAAATGAAGATATTAGACTATTTTATGATTGCAAATGGTAAAGAATGTGATTAAAGGCTCTTTTCCTATTTCAAAAGTTTTCGTTTTCGAGGGTAATAGCTACGTATGTTGAAAAAATGAAGATATTAGACTATTTTATGATTGCAAATGGTAAAGAATGTAATTAAAGGCTCTTTTCTTATGTCAAAAGCTTTAGTTTTCGAGGGTAATAGCTATGTCTGTGGAAAAAATGAAGATATTAGACAATTTTATGATTGCAAATGGTAAAGAATGTGATTAAAGGCTCTTTTCCTATTTCAAAAGTTTTAGTTTTCGAGGGTAATAGCTACGTATGTTGAAAAAATGAAGATATTAGACTATTTTATGATTGCACATGGTAAAGAATGTGATTAAAGGCTCTTTTCCTATTTCAAAAGTTTTAGTTTTCGAGGGTAATAGCTTTGTCTGTGGAAAAAATGAAGATATTAGACAACTTTATGATAGCAAATGGTAAAGAATGTGATAAAAGGCTCTTTTCCTATTTCAAAAGTTTTAGTTTTCGAGGGTAATAGCTACGTATGTTGAAAAAATGAAGATATTAGACAATTTTATGATTGCAAATGGTAAAGAATGTGATTAAAGGCTCTTTTCATATTTCAAAAGTTTTAGTTTTCGAGGGTAATAGCTACGTATGTTGAAAAAATGAAGATATTAGACTATTTTATGATTGCAAATGGTAAAGAATGTGATTAAAGGCTCTTTTCCTATGTCAAAAGTTTTCGTTTTCGAGGGTAATAGCTACGTATGTTGAAAAAATGAAGATATTAGACTATTTTATGATTGCAAATGGTAAAGAATGTAATTAAAGGCTCTTTTCCTATGTCAAAAGTTTTAGTTTTCGAGGGTAATAGCTATGTCTGTGGAAAAAATGAAGATATTAGACAATTTTATGATTGCAAATGGTACAGAATGTGATTAAAGGCTCTTTTCCTATTTCAAAAGTTTTAGTTTTCGAGGGTAATAGCTTTGTCTTTGGAAAAAATGAAGATATTAGACTATTTTATGATTGCAAATGGTAAAGAATGTGATTAAAGGCTCTTTTCCTATTTCAAAAGTTTTAGTTTTCGAGGGTAATAGCTACGTATGTTGAAAAAAATGAAGATATTAGACAATTTTATGATTGCAAATGGTAAAGAATGTGATTAAAGCTCTTTTCCTATTTCAAAAGTTTTAGTTTTCGAGGGTAATAGCTACGTATTTTGAAAAAATGAAGATATTAGACTATTTTATGATTGCAAATGGTAAAGAATGTGATTAAAGGCTCTTTTTCTATTTCAAAAGTTTTAGTTTTCGAGGGTAATAGCTACGTATGTTGAAAAAATGAAGATATTAGACTATTTTATGATTGCAAATGGTAAAGAATGTGATTAAAGGCTCTTTTCCTAAGTCAAAAGTTTTAGTTTTCGAGGGTAATAGCTTTTTCTGTGGAAAAAAATGAAGATATTAGACAACTTATAATTGCACATGGTAAAGAATGTGATTAAAGGTTCTTTTCCTATGTCAAAAGTTTTAGTTTTCGAGGATAATAGCTTTGTCTACGGAAAAAATGAAGATATTAGACAATTTTATGATTGCACATGGTAAAGAATGTGATTAAAGGCTCTTTTCCTATTTCAAAAGTTTTAGTTTTAGAGGGTAATAGCTACGTATGTTGAAAAAATGAAGATATTAGACAATTTTATGATTGCAAATGGTAAAGAATGTGATTAAAGGCTCTTTTCCTATTTCAAAAGTTTTCGTTTTCGAGGGTAATAGCTATGTATGTTGAAAAAATGAAGATATTGGACTATTTTATGATTGCAAATGGTAAAGAATGTGATTAAAGGCTCTTTTCCTATTTCAAAAGTTTTAGTTTTCGAGGGTAATAGCTACGTATGTTGAAAAAATTAAGATATTAGACTATTTTATGATTGCAAATGGTAAAGAATGTGATTAAAGGCTCTTTTCCTATGTCAAGAGTTTTAGTTTTCGAGGGTAATAGCTACGTATGTTGAAAAAATGAAGATATTAGACAATTTTATGATTGCAAATGGTAAAGAATGTGATTAAAGGCTCTTTTCCTATTTCAAAAGTTTTAGTTTTCGAGGGTAATAGCTACGTATGTTGAAAAAATTAAGATATTAGACTATTTTATGATTGCAAATGGTAAAGAATGTGATTAAAGGCTCTTTTCCTATGTCAAAAGTTTTAGTTTTCGAGGGTAATAGCTACGTATGTTGAAAAAATGAAGATATTAGACAATTTTATGATTGCAAATGGTAAAGAATGTGATTAAAGGCTCTTTTCCAATTTCAAAAGTTTTAGTTTTCGAGGGTAATAGCTTTGTCTGTGGAAAAAATAAAGATATTAGACAACTTTATGATTGCACATGGTAAAGAATGTGATTAAAGGCTCTTTTCCTATGTCAAAAGTTTTAGTTTTCGAGGATAATAGCTTTGTCTGTGGAAAAAATGAAGATATTAGACAATTTTATGATTGCACATGGTAAAGAATGTGATTAAAGGCTCTTTTCCTATTTCAAAAGTTTTAGTTTTCGAGGGTAATAGCTACGTATGTTGAAAAAAATGATAATATTAGACAATTTTATGATTGCAAATGGTAAAGAATGTGATTAAAGGGTCTTTTCCTATTTCAAAAGTTTTAGTTTTCGAGGGTAATAGCTACGTATGTTGAAAAAATGAAGATATTAGACTATTTATGATTGCAAATGGTAAAGAATGTGATTAAAGGCTCTTTTTCTATGTCAAAAGTTTTAGTTTTCGAGGGTAATAGCTACGTATGTTGAAAAATGAAGATTTTAGACTATTTTATGATTGCAAATGGTAAAAAATGTGATTAAAGGCTCTTTTCCTATGTCAAAAGTTTTCGTTTTCGAGGGTAATAGCTACGTATGTTGAAAAAATGAAGATATTAGACTATTTTATGATTGCAAATGGTAAAGAATGTAGTTAAAGGCTCTTTTCCTATGTCAAAAGTTTTAGTTTTCGAGGGTAATAGCTACGTCTGTGGAAAAAATGAAGATATTAGACAATTTTATGATTGCAAATGGTAAAGAATGTGATTAAAGGCTCTTTTCCTATTTCAAAAGTTTTAGTTTTCGAGGGTAATAGCTTTGTCTGTGGAAAAATGAAGATATTAGACTATTTTATGATTGCATCTGGTAAAGAATGTCATTAAAGGCTCTTTTCCTATTTCAAAAGTTTTAGTTTCGAGGGTAATAGCTACGTATGTTGAAAAAATGAAGATTTTAGACTATTTTATGATTGCAAATGGTAAAGAATGTGATTAAAGGCTCTTTTCCTATGTCAAAAGTTTTCGTTTTCGAGGGTAATAGCTACGTATGTTGAAAAAATGAAGATATTAGACTATTTTATGATTGCAAATGGTAAAGAATGTAATTAAAGGCTCTTTTCCTATGTCAAAAGTTTTAGTTTTCGAGGGTAATAGCTATGTCTGTGGAAAAAATGAAGATTTTAGACAATTTTATGATTGCAAATGGTAAAGAATGTGATTAAAGGCTATTTTCCTATTTCAAAAGTTTTAGTTTTCGAGGGTAATAGCTACGTATGTTGAAAAAATGAAGATATTAGACTATTTTATGATTGCAAATGGTAAAGAATGTGATTAAAGGCTCTTTTCCAATGTCAAAAGTTTTAGTTTTCGAGGGTAATAGCTTTGTCTGTGGAAAAAATGAAGATATTAGACAACTTTATAATTGCATATGGTAAAGAATGTGATTAAAGGCTCTTTTCCTATGTCAAAAATTTTAGTTTTCAAGGATAATAGCTTTGTTTGTGGAAAAAATGAAGATATTAGACAATTTATGATTGCACATGGTAAAAATGTGATTAAAGGCTCTTTCCTATTTCAAAAGTTTTAGTTTTCGAGGGTAATAGCTACGTATGTTGAAAAAATGAAGATATTAGACTATTTTATGATTGCAAATGGTACAGAATGTGATTAAAGGCTCTTTTCCTATTTCAAAAGTTTTTGTTTTCCAGGGTAAGAGCTTTTTCTGTGGAAAAAAATGAAGATATTAGACTATTTTATGATTGCAAATGGTAAAGAATGTGATTAAAGGCTCTTTTCCTATTTCAAAAGTTTTAGTTTTCTAGGGTAATAGCTACGTATGTTGAAAAAATGAAGATAATAGACTATTTTATGATTGCAAATGGTAAAGAATGTGATTAAAGGCTCTTTTTCTATGTCAAAAGTTTTAGTTTTCGAGGGTAATAGCTACGTATGTTGAAAAAATGAAGATTTTAGACTATTTTATGATTGCAAATGGTAAAGAATGTGATTAAAGGCTCTTTTCCTATGTCAAAAGTTTTCGTTTTCGAGGGTAATAGCTACGTATGTTGAAAAAATGAAGATATTAGACTATTTTATGATTGCAAATGGTAAAGAATGTAATTAAAGGCTCTTTTCCTATGTCAAAAGTTTTAGTTTTCGAGGGTAATAGCTATGTATGTGGAAAAAATGAAGATATTAGACAATTTTATGATTGCAAATGGTAAAGAATGTGATTAAAGGCTCTTTTCCTATTTCAAAAGTTTTAGTTTTCGAGGGTAATAGCTTTGTCTGTGGAAAAAATGAAGATATTAGACTTTTTTATGATTGCACATGGTAAAGAATGTGATTAAAGGCTCTTTTCCTATTTCAAAAGTTTTAGTTTTCGAGGGTAATAGCTACGTATTTTGAAAAAATGAAGATATTAGACTATTTTATGATTGCAAATGGTAAAGAATTTGATTAAAGGCTCTTTTTCTATTTCAAAAGTTTTAGTTTTCGAGGGTAATAGCTACGTATGTTGAAAAAATGAAGATATTAGACTATTTTATGATTGCAAATGGTAAAGAATGTGATTAAAGGCTCTTTTCCTATTTCAAAAGTTTTAGTTTTCGAGGGTAATAGCTACGTATTTTGAAAAAATGAAGATATTAGACTATTTTATGATTGCAAATGGTAAAGAATGTGATTAAAGGCTCTTTTTCTATTTCAAAAGTTTTAGTTTTCGAGGGTAATAGCTACGTATGTTGAAAAAATGAAGATATTAGACTATTTTATGATTGCAAATGGTAAAGAATGTAATTAAAGGCTCTTTTCCTATGTCAAAAGTTTTAGTTTTCGAGGGTAATAGCTATGTCTGTGGAAAAAATGAAGATATTAGACAATTTTATGATTGCAAATGGTAAAGAATGTGATTAAATGCTCTTTTCCTATTTCAAAAGTTTTAGTTTTCGAGGGTAATAGCTACGTATGTTGAAAAAATGAAGATATTAGACTATTTTATGATTGCAAATGGTAAAGAATGTGATTAAAGGCTCTTTTCCTAAGTCAAAAGTTTTAGTTTTCGAGGGTAATAGCTTTGTCTGTGGAAAAAATGAAGATATTAGACAACTTTATGATTGCACATGGTAAAGAATGTGATTAAAGGCTCTTTTCCTATGTCAAAAGTTTTAGTTTTCGAGGATAATAGCTTTGTCTGTGGAAAAAATGAAGATATTAGACAATTTTATGATTGCACATGGTAAAGAATGTGATTAAAGGCTCTTTTCCTATTTCAAAAGTTTTAGTTTTCGAGGGTAATAGCTACGAATGTTGAAAAAGGAAGATATTAGACAATTTTATGATTGCAAATGGTAAAGAATGTGATTAAAGGCTCTTTTCCTATTTCAAAAGTTTTCGTTTTCGAGGGTAATAGCTACGTATGTTGAAAAAATTAAGATATTAGACTATTTTATGATTGCAAATGGTAAAGAATGTGATTAAAGGCTCTTTTCCTATGTCAAAAGTTTTAGTTTTCGAGGGTAATAGCTTTGTCTGTAGAAAAAATGAAGATATTAGACAACTTTATGATTGCACATGGTAAAGAATGTGATTAAAGGCTCTTTTCCTATGTCAAAAGTTTTAGTTTTCGAGGATAATAGCTTTGTCTGTGGAAAAAATGAAGATATTAGACAATTTTATGATTGCACATGGTAAAGAATGTGATTAAAGGCTCTTTTCCTATTTCAAAAGTATTAGTTTTCGAGGGTAATAGCTACGTATGTTGAAAAAATGAAGATATTAGACAATTTTATGATTGCAAATGGTAAAGAATGTGATTAAAGGCTCTTTTCCTATTTCAAAAATTTTAGTTTTCGAGGGTAATAGCTACGTATGTTGAAAAAATGAAGATATTAGACTATTTTATGATTGCAAATGGTAAAGAATGTGATTACAGGCTCTTTTTCTATGTCAAAAGTTTTAGTTTTCGAGGGTAATAGCTACGTATGTTGAAAAAATGAAGATTTTAAACTATTTTATGATTGCAAATGGTAAAGAATGTAATTAAAGGCTCTTTTCCTATGTCAAAAGTTTTAGTTTTCGAGGGTAATAGCTACGTATGTTGAAAAAATGAAGATATTAGACTATTTTATGATTGCAAATGGTAAAGAATGTGATTAAAGGCTCTTTTCCTAAGTCAAAAGTTTTAGTTTTCGAGGGTAATAGCTTTGTCTGTGGAAAAAATGAAGATATTAGACAACTTTATGATTGCACATGGTAAAGAATGTGATTAAAGGCTCTTTTCCTATGTCAAAAGTTTTAGTTTTCGAGGATAATAGCTTTGTCTACGGAAAAAATGAAGATATTAGACAATTTTATGATTGCACATGGTAAAGAATGTGATTAAAGGCTCTTTTCCTATTTCAAAAGTTTTAGTTTTCGAGGGTAATAGCTACGTATGTTGAAAAAATGAAGATATTAGACAATTTTATGATTGCAAATGGTAAAGAATGTGATTAAAGGCTCTTTTCCTATTTCAAAAGTTTTCGTTTTCGAGGGTAATAGCTACGTATGTTGAAAAAATGAAGATATTAGACTATTTTATGATTGCAAATGGTAAAGAATGTGATTAAAGGCTCTTTTCTTATTTCAAAAGTTTTAGTTTTCGAGGGTAATAGCTACGTATGTTGAAAAAATTAAGATATTCGACTATTTTATGATTGCAAATGGTAAAGAATGTGATTAAAGGCTCTTTTCCTATGTCAAAAGTTGTAGTTTTCGAGGGTAATAGCTACGTATGTTGAAAAAATGAAGATATTAGACAATTTTATGATTGCAAATGGTAAAGAATGTGATTAAAGGCTCTTTTCCTATTTCAAAAGTTTTAGTTTTCGAGGGTAATAGCTACGTATGTTGAAAAAATTAAGATATTAGACTATTTTATGATTGCAAATGGTAAGGAATGTGATTAAAGGCTCTTTTCCTATGTCAAAAGTTTTAGTTTTCGAGGGTAATAGCTATGTCTGTGGAAAAAATGAAGATATTAGACAATTTTATGATTGCAAATGGTAAAGAATGTGATTAAAGGCTCTTTTCCTATTTCAAAAGTTTTAGTTTTCGAGGGTAATAGCTACGTATGTGAAAAAATGAAGATATTAGACTATTTTATGATTGCAAATGGTAAAGAATGTGATTAAAGGCTCTTTTCCAATGTCAAAAGTTTTAGTTTTCGAGGGTAATAGCTTTGTCTGTGGAAAAAATGAAGATATTAGACAACTTTATAATTGCACATGGTAAAGAATGTGATTAAAGGCTCTTTTCCTATGTCAAAAGTTTTAGTTTTCGAGGATAATAGCTTCGTCTGTGGAAAAAATGAAGATATTAGACAATTTTATGATTGCACATGGTAAAAAATGTGATTAAAGGCTCTTTTCCTATTTCAAAAGTTTTAGTTTTCGAGGGTAATAGCTACGTATGTTGAAAAAATGAAGATATTAGACTATTTTATGATTGCAAATGGTAAAGAATGTGATTAAAGGCTTTTTTCCTATTTCAAAAGTTTTAGTTTTCGAGGGTACTAGCTACGTATGTTGAAAAAATAAGATATTAGACTATTTTATGATTGCAAATGGTAAAGAATGTGATTAAAGGCTCTTTTCCTATGTCAAAAGTTTTAGTTTTCGAGGGTAATAGCTACGTTTGTTGAAAAAAATGAAGATATTAGACAATTTTATGATTGCAAATGGTAAAGAATGTGATTAAAGGCTCTTTTCCTATTTCAAAAGTTTTAGTTTTCGAGGGTAATAGCTACGTATGTTGAAAAAAATTAAGATATTAGACTATTTAATGATTGCAAATGGTAAAGAATGTGATTAAAGGCTCTTTTCCTATGTCAAAAGTTTTAGTTTTCGAGGGTAATAGCTACGTATGTTGAAAAAATGAAGATATTAGACGATTTTATGATTACAAATGGTAAAGAATGTGATTAAAGGCTCTTTTCCTATTTCAAAAGTTTTAGTTTTCGAGGGTAATAGCTTTGTCTGTGGAAAAAATGAAGATATTAGACAACTTTATGATTGCACATGGTAAAGAATGTGATTAAAGGCTCTTTTCCTATGTCAAAAGTTTTAATTTTCGAGGATAATAGCTTTGTCTGTGGAAAAAATGAAGATATTAGACAATTTTATGATTGCACATGGTAAAGAATGTGATTAAAGGCTCTTTTCCTATTTCAAAAGTTTTAGTTTTCGAGGGTAATAGCTACGTATGTTGAAAAAATGAAGATATTAGACAATTTTATGATTGCAAATGGTAAAGAATGCGATTAAAGGCTCTTTTCCTATTTCAAAAGTTTTAGTTTTCGAGGGTAATAGCTACGTATGTTGAAAAAATGAAGATATTAGACTATTTTATGATTGCAAATGGTAAAGAATGTGATTAAAGGCTCTTTTCCTATTTCAAAAGTTTTAGTTTTCGAGGGTACAAGCTACGTATGTTGAAAAAATTAAGATATTAGACCATTTTATGATTGCAAATGGTAAAGAATGTGATTAAAGGCTCTTTTCCTATGTCAAAAGTTTTAGTTTTCGAGGGTAATAGCTACGTTTGTTGAAAAAATGAAGATATTAGACAATTTTATGATTGCAAATGGTAAAGAATGTGATTAAAGGCTCTTTTCCTATTTCAAAAGTATTAGTTTTCGAGGGTAATAGCTACGTATGTTGAAAAAATGAAGATATTAGACAATTTTATGATTGCAAATGGTAAAGAATGTGATTAAAGGCTCTTTTCCTATTTCAAAAGTTTTAGTTTTCGAGGGTAATAGCTACGTATGTTGAAAAAATGAAGATATTAGACTATTTTATGATTGCAAATGGTAAAGAATGTGATTACAGGCTCTTTTTCTATGTCAAAAGTTTTAGTTTTCGAGGGTAATAGCTACGTATGTTGAAAAAACGAAGATTTTAGACTATTTTATGATTGCAAATGGTAAAGAATGTAATTAAAGGCTCTTTTCCTATGTCAAAAGTTTTAGTTTTCGAGGGTAATAGCTACGTATGTTGAAAAAATGAAGATATTAGACTATTTTATGATTGCAAATGGTAAAGAATGTGATTAAAGGCTCTTTTCCTAAGTCAAAAGTTTTAGTTTTCGAGGGTAATAGCTTTGTCTGTGGAAAAAATGAAGATATTAGACAACTTTATGATTGCACATGGTAAAGAATGTGATTAAAGGCTCTTTTCCTATGTCAAAAGTTTTAGTTTTCGAGGATAATAGCTTTGTCTACGGAAAAAATGAAGATATTAGACAATTTTATGATTGCACATGGTAAAGAATGTGATTAAAGGCTCTTTTCCTATTTCAAAAGTTTTAGTTTTCGAGGGTAATAGCTACGTATGTTGAAAAAATGAAGATATTAGACAATTTTATGATTGCAAATGGTAAAGAATGTGATTAAAGGCTCTTTTCCTATTTCAAAAGTTTTCGTTTTCGAATTGTAATAGCTACGTATGTTGAAAAAATGAAGATATTAGACTATTTTATGATTGCAAATGGTAAACAATGTGATTAAAGGCCCTTTTCTTATTTCAAAAGTTTTAGTTTTCGAGGGTAATAGCTACGTATGTTGAAAAAATTAAGATATTCGACTATTTTATGATTGCAAATGGTAAAGAATGTGATTAAAGGCCCTTTTCCTATGTCAAAAGTTTAGTTTTCGAGGGTAATAGCTACGTATGTTGAAAAAATGAAGATATTAGACAATTTTATGATTGCAAATGGTAAAGAATGTGATTAAAGGCTCTTTTCCTATTTCAAAAGTTTTAGTTTTCGAGGGTAATAGCTACGTATGTTGAAAAAATTAAGATATTAGACTATTTTATGATTGCAAATGGTAAGGAATGTGATTAAAGGCTCTTTTCCTATGTCAAAAGTTTTAGTTTTCGAGGGTAATAGCTATGTCTGTGGAAAAAATGAAGATATTAGACAATTTTATGATTGCAAATGGTAAAGAATGTGATTAAAGGCTCTTTTCCTATTTCAAAAGTTTTAGTTTTCGAGGGTAATAGCTACGTATGTTGAAAAAATGAAGATATTAGACTATTTTATGATTGCAAATGGTAAAGAATGTGATTAAAGGCTCTTTTCCAATGTCAAAAGTTTTAGTTTTCGAGGGTAATAGCTTTGTCTGTGGAAATAATGAAGATATTAGACAACTTTATAATTGCACATGGTAAAGAATGTGATTAAAGGCTCTTTTCCTATGTCAAAAGTTTTAGTTTTCGAGGATAATAGCTTCGTCTGTGGAAAAAATGAAGATATTAGACAATTTTATGATTGCACATGGTAAAAAATGTGATTAAAGGCTCTTTTCCTATTTCAAAAGTTTTAGTTTTCGAGGGTAATAGCTACGTATGTTGAAAAAATGAAGATATTAGACTATTTTATGATTGCAAATCGTAAAGAATGTGATTAAAGGCTTTTTTCCTATTTCAAAAGTTTTAGTTTTCGAGGGTACTAGCTACGTATGTTGAAAAAATTAAGATATTAGACTATTTTATGATTGCAAATGGTAAAGAATGTGATTAAAGGCTCTTTTCCTATGTCAAAAGTTTTAGTTTTCGAGGGTAATAGCTACGTTTGTTGAAAAAATGAAGATATTAGACAATTTTATGATTGCAAATGGTAAAGAATGTGATTAAAGGCTCTTTTCCTATTTCAAAAGTTTTAGTTTTCGAGGGTAATAGCTACGTATGTTGAAAAAATTAAGATATTAGACTATTTTATGATTGCAAATGGTAAAGAATGTGATTAAAGGCTCTTTTCCTATGTCAAAAGTTTTAGTTTTCGAGGGTAATAGCTACGTATGTTGAAAAAATGAAGATATTAGACAATTTTATGATTGCAAATGGTAAAGAATGTGATTAAAGGCTCTTTTCCTATTTCAAAAGTTTTAGTTTTCGAGGGTAATAGCTTTGTCTGTGGAAAAAATGAAGATATTAGACAACTTTATGATTGCACATGGTAAAGAATGTGATTAAAGGCTCTTTTCCTATGTCAAAAGTTTTAATTTTCGAGGATAATAGCTTTGTCTGTGGAAAAAATGAAGATATTAGACAATTTTATGATTGCACATGGTAAAGAATGTGATTAAAGGCTCTTTTCCTATTTCAAAAGTTTCAGTTTTCGAGGGTAATAGCTACGTATGTTGAAAAAATGAAGATATTAGACAATTTTATGATTGCAAATGGTAAAGAATGCGATTAAAGGCTCTTTTCCTATTTCAAAAGTTTTAGTTTTCGAGGGTAATAGCTACGTATGTTGAAAAAATGAAGATATTAGACTATTTTATGATTGCAAATGGTAAAGAATGTGATTAAAGGCTCTTTTCCTATTTCAAAAGTTTAGTTTTCGAGGGTACTAGCTACGTATGTTGAAAAATTAAGATATTAGACCATTTTATGATTGCAAATGGTAAAGAATGTGATTAAAGGCTCTTTTCCTATGTCAAATGTTTTAGTTTTCGAGGGTAATAGCTACGTTTGTTGAAAAAATGAAGATATTAGACAATTTTATGATTGCAAATGGTAAAGAATGTGATTAAAGGCTCTTTTCCTATTTCAAAAGTTTTAGTTTTCGAGGGTAATAGCTACGTATGTTGAAAAAATTAAGATATTAGACTATTTTATGATTGCAAATGGTAAAGAATGTGATTGAAGGCTCTTTTCCTATGTCAAAAGTTTTAGTTTTCGAGGGTAATAGCTACGTATGTTGAAAAAATGAAGATATTAGACAATTTTATGATTGCAAATGGTAAAGAATGTGATTAAAGGCTCTTTTCCTATTTCAAAAGTTTTAGTTTTCGAGGGTAATAGCTTTGTCTGTGGAAAAAAATGAAGATATTAGACAACTTTATGATTGCACATAGTAAAGAATGTGATTAAAGGCTCTTTTCCTATGTCAAAAGTTTTAGTTTTCGAGGATAATAGCTTTGTCTGTGGAAAAAATGAAGATATTAGACAATTTTATGATTGCACATGGTAAAGAATGTGATTAAAGGCTCTTTTCCTATTTCAAAAGTTTTAGTTTTCGAGGGTAATAGCTACGTATGTTGAAAAAATGAAGATATTAGACAATTTTATTTTTGCAAATGGTAAAGAATGTGATTAAAGGCTCTTTTCCTATGTCAAAAGTTTTCGTTTTCGAGGGTAATAGCTACGTATGTTGAAAAAATGAAGATATTAGACTATTTTATGATTGCAAATGGTAAAGAATGTAATTAAAGGCTCTTTTCCTACGTCAAAAGTTTTAGTTTTCGAGGGTAATAGCTATGTCTGTGGAAAAAATGAAGATATTAGACAATTTTATGATTGCAGATGGTAAAGAATGTGATTAAAGGCTCTTTTCCTATTTCAAAAGTTTTAGTTTTCGAGGGTAATAGCTATGTATGTTGAAAAAATGAAGATTTTAGACTATTTTATGATTGCAAATGGTAAAGAATGTAATTAAAGGCTCTTTTCCTATTTCAAAAGTGTTAGTTTTCGAGGGTAATAGCTACGTATGTTGAAAAAATGAAGATATTAGACTATTTTATGATTGCAAATGGTAAATAATGTGATTAAAGGCTCTTTTCCTATGTCAAAAGTTTTAGTTTTCGAGGGTAATAGCTTTGTCTGTGGAAAAAATGAAGATATTAGACAATTTTATGATTGCACATGGTAAAGAATGTGATTAAAGGCTCTTTTCCTATGTCAAAAGTTTTAGTTTTCGAGGATAATAGCTTTGTCTGTGGAAAAAATGAAGATATTAGACAATTTTATGATTGTAAATGGTAAAGAATTTGATTAAAGGCTCTTTTCCTATTTCAAAAGTTTTAGTTTTCGAGGGTAATAGCTACGTATGTTGAAAAAATGAAGATTTTAGACTATTTTATGATTGCAAATGGTAAAGAATGGGATTAAAGGCTCTTTTCCTATTTCAAAAGTTTTAGTTTTCTAGGGTAATAGCTACGTATGTTGAAAAAATGAAGATTTTAGACTATTTTATGATTGCAAATGGTAAAGAATGTAATTAAAGGCTCTTTTCCTATGTCAAAAGTTTTAGTTTTGGAGGGTAATAGCTATGTCTGTGGAAAAAATGAAGATATTAGACAATTTTATGATTCCAAATCGTAAAGAATGTGATTAAATGCTCTTTTCCTATTTCAAAAGTTTTAGTTTTCGAGGGTAATAGCTACGTATGCTGAAAAAATGAAGATATTAGACTATTTTATGATTGCACATGGTAAAAAATGTGATTAAAGGCTCTTTTCCTATTTCAAAAGTTTTAGTTTTCGAGGGTAATGGCTTTGTCTGTGGAAAAAATGAAGATATTAGACAACTTTATGATTGCAAATGGTAAAGAATGTGATTAAAGGCTCTTTTCCTATTTCAAAAGTTTTAGTTTTCGAGGGTAATAGCTACATATGTTGAAAAAATGAAGATATTAGACAATTTTATGATTGCAAATAGTAAAGAATGTGATTAAAGGCTCTTTTCCTATTTCAAAAGTTTTAGTTTTCGAGGGTAATAGCTACGTATGTTGAAAAAATGAAGATATTAGACTATTTTATGATTGCAAATGGTAAAGAATGTGATTAAAGACTCTTTTCCTATTTCAAAAGTTTTAGTTTTCGAGGGTAATAGCTACGTATGTTGAAAAAATTAAGATATTAGACTATTTTATGATTGCAAATGGTAAAGAATGTGATTAAAGGCTCTTTTCCTATGTCAAAAGTTTAGTTTTTGAGGGTAATAGCTATGTCTGTGGAAAAGATGAAGATATTAGACTATCTTATGATTGCACATGGTAAAGAATGTAATTAAAGGCTCTTTTCCTATGTCAAAAGTTTTAGTTTTCGAGGGTAATAGCTATGTCTGTGGAAAAAATGAAGATATTAGACAATTTTATGATTGCAAATGGTAAAGAATGTGATTAAAGGCTCTTTTCCTATGTCAAAAGTTTTAGTTTTCGAGGGTAATAGCTTTGTCAGTGGAAAAAATGAAGATATTAGACAACTTTATGATTGCACATGGTAAAGAATGTGATTAAAGGCTCTTTTCCTATTTCAAAAGTTTTAGTTTTCGAGGGTAATAGCTACGTATGTTGAAAAAATCAAGATATTAGACAATTTTATGATTGCAAATGGTAAAGAATGTGATTAAAGGCTCTTTTCCTATTTCAAAAGTTTTAGTTTTCGAGGGTAATAGCTACGTATGTTGAAAAAATGAAGATATTAGACTATTTTATGATTGCATATTGTAAAGAATGTGATTAAAGGCTCTTTTTCTATGTCAAAAGTTTTAGTTTTCGAGGGTAATAGCTACGTATGTTGAAAAAATGAAGATATTAGACTATTTTATGATTGCAAATGGTAAAGAATGTGATTAAAGGCTCTTTTCCTATTTCAAAAGTTTTAGTTTTCGAGGGTACTAGCTACGTATGTTGAAAAAATTAAGATATTAGACCATTTTATGATTGCAAATGGTAAAGAATGTGATTAAAGGCTCTTTTCCTATGTCAAATGTTTTAGTTTTCGAGGGTAATAGCTACGTTTGTTGAAAAAATGAAGATATTAGACAATTTTATGATTGCAAATGGTAAAGAATGTGATTAAAGGCTCTTTTCCTATTTCAAAAGTTTTAGTTTTCGAGGGTAATAGCTACGTATGTTGAAAAAATTAAGATATTAGACTATTTTATGATTGCAAATGGTAAAGAATGTGATTAAAGGCTCTTTTCCTATGTCAAAAGTTTTAGTTTTCGAGGGTAATAGCTACGTATGTTGAAAAAATGAAGATATTAGACAATTTTATGATTGCAAATGGTAAAGAATGTGATTAAAGGCTCTTTTCCTATTTCAAAAGTTTTAGTTTTCGAGGGTAATAGCTTTGTCTGTGGAAAAAATGAAGATATTAGACAACTTTATGATTGCACATGGTAAAGAATGTGATTAAAGGCTCTTTTCCTATGTCAAAAGTTTTAGTTTTCGAGGATAATAGCTTTGTCTGTGGAAAAAATGAAGATATTAGACAATTTTATGATTGCACATGGTAAAGAATGTGATTAAAGGCTCTTTTCCTATTTCAAAAGTTTTAGTTTTCGAGGGTAATAGCTACGTATGTTGAAAAAATGAAGATATTAGACAATTTTATTTTTGCAAATGGTAAAGAATGTGATTAAAGGCTCTTTTCCTATGTCAAAAGTTTTCGTTTTCGAGGGTAATAGCTACGTATGTTGAAAAAATGAAGATATTAGACTATTTTATGATTGCAAATGGTAAAGAATGTAATTAAAGGCTCTTTTCCTACGTCAAAAGTTTTAGTTTTCGAGGGTAATAGCTATGTCTGTGGAAAAAATGAAGATATTAGACAATTTTATGATTGCAGATGGTAAAGAATGTGATTAAAGGCTCTTTTCCTATTTCAAAAGTTTTAGTTTTCGAGGGTAATAGCTATGTATGTTGAAAAAATGAAGATTTTAGACTATTTTATGATTGCAAATGGTAAAGAATGTAATTAAAGGCTCTTTTCCTATTTCAAAAGTGTTAGTTTTCGAGGGTAATAGCTACGTATGTTGAAAAAATGAAGATATTAGACTATTTTATGATTGCAAATGGTAAATAATGTGATTAAAGGCTCTTTTCCTATGTCAAAAGTTTTAGTTTTCGAGGGTAATAGCTTTGTCTGTGGAAAAAATGAAGATATTAGACAACTTTATGATTGCACATGGTAAAGAATGTGATTAAAGGCTCTTTTCCTATGTCAAAAGTTTTAGTTTTCGAGGATAATAGCTTTGTCTGTGGAAAAAATGAAGATATTAGACAATTTTATGATTGCAAATGGTAAAGAATTTGATTAAAGGCTCTTTTCCTATTTCAAAAGTTTTAGTTTTCGAGGGTAATAGCTACGTATGTTGAAAAAATGAAGATTTTAGACTATTTTATGATTGCAAATGGTAAAGAATGGGATTAAAGGCTCTTTTCCTATTTCAAAAGTTTTAGTTTTCTAGGGTAATAGCTACGTATGTTGAAAAAATGAAGATTTTAGACTATTTTATGATTGCAAATGGTAAAGAATGTAATTAAAGGCTCTTTTCCTATGTCAAAAGTTTTAGTTTTGGAGGGTAATAGCTATGTCTGTGGAAAAAATGAAGATATTAGACAATTTTATGATTCCAAATCGTAAAGAATGTGATTAAATGCTCTTTTCCTATTTCAAAAGTTTTAGTTTTCGAGGGTAATAGCTACGTATGTTGAAAAAATGAAGATATTAGACTATTTTATGATTGCACATGGTAAAGAATGTGATTAAAGGCTCTTTTCCTATTTCAAAAGTTTTAGTTTTCGAGGGTAATGGCTTTGTCTGTGGAAAAAATGAAGATATTAGACAACTTTATGATTGCAAATGGTAAAGAATGTGATTAAAGGCTCTTTTCCTATTTCAAAAGTTTTAGTTTTCGAGGGTAATAGCTACATATGTTGAAAAAATGAAGATATTAGACAATTTTATGATTGCAAATAGTAAAGAATGTGATTAAAGGCTCTTTTCCTATTTCAAAAGTTTTAGTTTTCGAGGGTAATAGCTACGTATGTTGAAAAAATGAAGATATTAGACTATTTTATGATTGCAAATGGGTAAAGAATGTGATTAAAGACTCTTTTCCTATTTCAAAAGTTTTAGTTTTCGAGGGTAATAGCTACGTATGTTGAAAAAATTAAGATATTAGACTATTTTATGATTGCAAATGGTAAAGAATGTGATTAAAGGCTCTTTTCCTATGTCAAAAGTTTTAGTTTTCGAGGGTAATAGCTATGTCTGTGGAAAAAATGAAGATATTAGACTATTTTATGATTGCACATGGTAAAGAATGTAATTAAAGGCTCTTTTCCTATGTCAAAAGTTTTAGTTTTCGAGGGTAATAGCTATGTCTGTGGAAAAAATGAAGATATTAGACAATTTTATGATTGCAAATGGTAAAGAATGTGATTAAAGGCTCTTTTCCTATGTCAAAAGTTTTAGTTTTCGAGGGTAATAGCTTTGTCAGTGGAAAAAATGAAGATATTAGACAACTTTATGATTGCACATGGTAAAGAATGTGATTAAAGGCTCTTTTCCTATTTCAAAAGTTTTAGTTTTCGAGGGTAATAGCTACGTATGTTGAAAAAATCAAGATATTAGACAATTTTATGATTGCAAATGGTAAAGAATGTGATTAAAGGCTCTTTTCCTATTTCAAAAGTTTTAGTTTTCGAGGGTAATAGCTACGTATGTTGAAAAAATGAAGATATTAGACTATTTTATGATTGCATATTGTAAAGAATGTGATTAAAGGCTCTTTTTCTATGTCAAAAGTTTTAGTTTTCGAGGGTAATAGCTACGTATGTTGAAAAAATGAAGATATTAGACTATTTTATGATTGCACATGGTAAAGAATGTGATTAAAGGCTCTTTTCCTATGTCAAAAGTTTTAGTTTTCGAGGGTAATAGCTTTGTCTGTGGAAAAAATGAAGATATTAGACAATTTTATGATTGCAAATGGTAAAGAATGTGATTAAAGGCTCTTTTCCTATTTCAAAAGTTTTAGTTTTCGAGGGTAATAGCTACGTATGTTGAAAAATTAAGATATTAGACTATTTTATGATTGCAAATGGTAAAGAATGTGATTAAAGGCTCTTTTCCTATGTCAAAAGTTTTAGTTTTCGAGGGTAATAGCTACGTATGTTGAAAAAATGAAGATATTAGACAATTTTATGATTGCAAATGGTAAAGAATGTGATTAAAGGCTCTTTTCCTATTTCAAAAGTTTTAGTTTTCGAGGGTAATAGCTTTGTCTGTGGAAAAAATGAAGATATTAGACAACTTTATGATTGCACATGGTAAAGAATGTGATTAAAGGCTCTTTTCCTATGTCAAAAGTTTTAGTTTTCGAGGGTAATAGCTTTGTTTGTGGAAAAAAATGAAGATATTAGACAATTTTATGATTGCACATGGTAAAGAATGTGATTAAAGGCTCTTTTCCTATTTCAAAAGTTTTAGTCTTCGAAGGTAATAGCTACGTATGTTGAAAAAATGAAGATATTAGACAATTTTATTTTTGCAAATGGTAAAGAATGTGATTAAAGGCTCTTTTCCTATGTCAAAAGTTTTCGTTTTCGAGGGTAATAGCTACGTATGTTGAAAAAATGAAGATATTAGACTATTTTATGATTGCAAATGGTAAAGAATGTAATTAAAGGCTCTTTTCCTACGTC
>NW_027063823.1:0-30379 GCF_032884065.1 Artemia franciscana
GTGATTAAAGGCTCTTTTCCTATTTCAAAAGTTTTAGTTTTCGAGGGTAATAGCTACGTATGTTGAAAAAATGAAGATATGAGACTATTTTATGATTGCACATGGTAAAGAATGTGATTAAATGCTCTTTTCCTATTTCAAAAGTTTTAGTTTTCGAGGGTAATAGCTACGTATGTTGAAAAAGGAAGATATTAGACTATTTTATGATTGCACATGGTAAAGAATGTGATTAAAGGCTCTTTTCCTATTTAAAAAGTTTTAGTTTTTGAGGGTAATAGCTACGTATGTTGAAAAAATGAAGATATTAGACTATTTTATGATTGCAAATGGTAAAGAATGTGATTAAAGGCTCTTTTCCTATTTCAAAAGTTTTAGTTTTCGAGGGTAATAGCTACGTATGTTGTAAAAATGAAAATATTAGACTATTTTATGATTGCAAATGGTAAAGAATGTGAATAAAGGCTCTTTTCCTATTTCAAAAGTTTTAGTTTTCGAGGGTAATAGCTACGTATGTTGAAAAAATGAAGATATTAGACTATTTTATGTTTGGAAATGGTAAAGAATATGATTAAAGGCTCTTTTCCTATTTCAAAAGTTGTAGTTTTCGAGGGTAATAGCTACGTATGTTGAAAAAATGAATATATTAGACTATTTTATGATTGCAAATGGTAAAGAATGTGTTTAAAGGCTCTTTTCCTATGTCAAAAGTTTTAGTTTTCGAGGGTAATAGCTACGTAAGTTGAAAAAATGAAGATATTAGACTATTTTATGATTGCAAATGGTAAAGAATGTGATTAAAGGCTCTTTTCCTATTTCAAAAGTTTTAGTTTTCGAGGGTAATAGCTACGTATGTTGAAAAAATGAAGATATGAGACTATTTTATGATTGCACATGGTAAAGAATGTGATTAATGGCTCTTTTCCTATTTCAAAAGTTTTAGTTTTCGAGGGTAATAGCTACGTATGTTGAAAAAATGAAGATATTAGACTATTTTATGATTGCAAATGGTAAAGAATGTGATTAAAGGCTATTTTCCTATTTCAAAAGTTTTAGTTATTGAGGGTAATAGCTACGTATGTTGAAAAAATGAAGATATTAGACTATTTTATGATTGCAAATGGTAAAGAATGTGATTAAAGGCTCTTTTCCTATTTCAAAAGTTTTAGTTTTCGAGGGTAATAGCTACGTATGTTGTAAAAATGAAGATATTAGACTATTTTATGATTGGAAATGGTAAAGAATATGATTAAAGGCTCTTTTCCTATTTCAAAAGTTGTAGTTTTCGAGGGTAATAGCTACGTATGTTGAAAAAATGAATATATTAGACTATTTTATGATTGCAAATGGTAAAGAATGTGTTTAAAGGCTCTTTTCCTATGTCAAAAGTTTTAGTTTTCGAGGGTAATAGCTACGTAAGTTGAAAAAATGAAGATATTAGACTATTTTATGATTGCAAATGGTAAAGAATGTGATTAAAGGCTCTTTTCCTATTTCAAAAGTTTTAGTTTTCGAGGGTAATAGCTACGTATGTTGAAAAAATGAAGATATGAGACTATTTTATGATTGCACATGGTAAAGAATGTGATTAAAGGCTCTTTTCCTATTTCAAAAGTTTTAGTTTTCGAGGGTAATAGCTACGTATGTTGAAAAAATGAAGATATTAGACTATTTTATGATTGCAAATGGTAAAGAATGTGATTAAAGGCTATTATCCTATTTCAAAAGTTTTAGTTTTCGAGGGTAATAGCTACGTATGTTGTAAAAATGAAGATATTAGACTATTTTATGATTGCACATGGTAAAGAATGTGATTAAAGGCTCTTTTCCTGTTTCAAAAGTTTTAGTTTTCGAGGGTAATAGCTAAGTATGTTGTAAAAATGAAGATATTAGACTATTTTATGATTGCAAATGGTAAAGAATATGATTAAAGGCTCTTTTCCTATTTCAAAAGTTGTAGTTTTCGAGGGTAATAGCTACGTATGTTGAAAAAATGAAGATATTAGACTATTTTATGATTGCAAATGGTAAAGAATGTGATTAAAGCCTCTTTTCCTATGTCAAAAGTTTTAGTTTTCGAGGGTAATAGCTACGTATGTTGAAAAAATGAAGATATTAGACTATTTTATGATTGCAAATGGTAAAGAATGTGATTAAAGGCTCTTTTCCTATTTAAAAAGTTTTAGTTTTCGAGGGTAATAGCTACGTATGTTGAAAAAATGAAGATATTAGACCATTTTTTGATTGCAAATGGTAAAGAATGTGATTAAAGGCTCTTTTCCTATTTCAAAAGTTTTAGTTTTCGAGGGTAATAGCTACGTATGTTGAAAAAATGAAGATATGAGACTATTTTATGATTGCAAATGGTAAAGAATGTGATTAAAGGCTCTTTTCCTATTTCAAAAGTTTTAGTTTTCGAGGGTAATAGCTACGTATGTTGAAAAAATGAAGATATTAGACTATTATATGATTGCAAATGGTAAAGAATGTGATTAAAGGCTATTTTCCTATTTCAAAAGTTTTAGTTTTCGAGGGTAATAGCTACGTATGTTGTAAAAATGAAGATATTAGACTATTTTATGATTGCACATGGTAAAGAATGTGATTAAAGGCTCTTTTCCTATTTCAAAAGTTTTAGTTTTCGAGGGTAATAGCTACGTATGTTGAAAAAATGAAGATATTAGACTATTTTATGATTGCACATGGTAAAGAATGTGATTAAAGGCTCTTTTCCTATTTCAAAAGTTTTAGTTTTCGAGGGTAATAGCTACGTATGTTGAAAAAATGAAGATATTAGACTATTATATGATTGCAAATGGTAAAGAATGTGATTAAAGGCTATTTTCCTATTTCAAAAGTTTTAGTTTTCGAGGGTAATAGCTACGTATGTTGTAAAAATGAAGATATTAGACTATTTTATGATTGCACATGGTAAAGAATGTGATTAAAGGCTCTTTTCCTATTTCAAAAGTTTTAGTTTTCGAGGGTAATAGCTACGTATGTTGAAAAAATGAAGATATTAGACTATTTTATGATTGCACATGGTAAAGAATGTGATTAAAGGCTCTTTTCCTATTTCAAAAGTTTTAGTTTTCGAGGTTAATAGCTACGTATGTTTAAAAAATGAAGATATTAGACTATTTTATGATTGCAAATGGTAAAGAATGTGATTAAAGCCTCTTTTCCTATGTCAAAAGTTTTAGTTTTCGAGGGTAATAGCTACGTATGTTGAAAAAATGAAGATATTAGACTATTTTATGATTGCAAATGCTAAAGAATGTGATTAAAGGCTCTTTTCCTATTTCAAAAGTTTTAGTTTTTGAGGGTAATAGCTACGTATGTTGAAAAAATGAAGATATTAGACTATTTTATGATTGCAAATGGTAAAGAATGTGATTAAAGGCTCTTTTCCTATTTCAAAAGTTTTAGTTTTCGAGGGTAATAGCTACGTATGTTGTAAAAATGAAGATATTAGACTATTTTATGATTGCAAATGGTAAAGAATGTGAATAAAGGCTCTTTTCCTATTTCAAAAGTTTTAGTTTTCGAGGGTAATAGCTACGTATGTTGAAAAAATGAAGATATTAGACTATTTTATGATTGGAAATGGTAAAGAATATGATTAAAGGCTCTTTTCCTATTTCAAAAGTTGTAGTTTTCGAGGGTAATAGCTACGTATGTTGAAAAAATGAATATATTAGACTATTTTATGATTGCAAATGGTAAAGAATGTGTTTAAAGGCTCTTTTCCTATGTCAAAAGTTTTAGTTTTCGAGGGTAATAGCTACGTAAGTTGAAAAAATGAAGATATTAGACTATTTTATGATTGCAAATGGTAAAGAATGTGATTAAAGGCTCTTTTCCTGTTTCAAAAGTTTTAGTTTTCGAGGTTAATAGCTACGTATGTTTAAAAAATGAAGATATTAGACTATTTTATGATTGCACATGGTAAAGAATGTGATTAAAGGCTCTTTTCCTATTTCAAAATTTTAGTTTTCGAGGGTAATAGCTACGTATGTTGAAAAAATGAAGATATTAGACTATTTTATGATTGCAAATGGTAAAGAATGTGATTAAAGGCTCTTTTCCTATTTCAAAAGTTTTAGTTTTCGAGGGTAATAGCTACGTAAGTTGAAAAAATGAAGATATTAGACTATTTTATGATTGCAAATGGTAAAGAATGTGATTAAAGGCTCTTTTCCTATTTCAAAAGTTTTAGTTTTCGAGGTTAATAGCTACGTATGTTGAAAAAATGAAGATATTAGACTATTTTATGATTGCACATGGTAAAGAATGTGATTAAAGGCTCTTTTCCTATTTCAAAAGATTTAGTTTTCGAGATTAATAGCTACGTATGTTTAAAAAATGAAGATATTAGACTATTTTATGATTGCACATGGTAAAGAATGTGATTAAAGGTTCTTTTCCTATTTCAAAAGTTTTAGTTTTTGAGGGTAATAGCTACGTATGTTGAAAAAATGAAGATATTAGACTATTTTATGATTGCAAATGGTAAAGAATGTGATTAAAGGCTCTTTTCCTATTTCAAAAGTTTTAGTTTTCGAGGGTAATAGCTACGTATGTTGTAAAAATGAAGATATTAGACTATTTTATGATTGCAAATGGTAAAGAATGTGAATAAAGGCCCTTTTCCTATTTCAAAAGTTTTAGTTTTCGAGGGTAATAGCTACGTATGTTGAAAAAATGAAGATATTAGACTATTTTATGATTGGAAATGGTAAAGAATATGATTAAAGGCTCTTTTCCTATTTCAAAAGTTGTAGTTTTCGAGGGTAATAGCTACGTATGTTGAAAAAATGAATATATTAGACTATTTTATGATTGCAAATGGTAAAGAATGTGCTTAAAGGCTCTTTTCCTATGTCAAAAGTTTTAGTTTTCGAGGGTAATAGCTACGTAAGTTGAAAAAATGAAGATATTAGACTATTTTATGATTGCAAATGGTAAAGAATGTGATTAAAGGCTCTTTTCCTGTTTCAAAAGTTTTAGTTTTCGAGGTTAATAGCTACGTATGTTTAAAAAATGAAGATATTAGACTATTTTATGATTGCACATGGTAAAGAATGTGATTAAAGGCTCTTTTCCTATTTCAAAATTTTAGTTTTCGAGGGTAATAGCTACGTATGTTGAAAAAATGAAGATATGAGACTATTTTATGATTGCACATGGTAAAGAATGTGATTAAAGGCTCTTTTCCTATTTCAAAAGTTTTAGTTTTCGAGGGTAATAGCTACGTATGTTGAAAAAATGAAGATATGAGACTATTTTATGATTGCACATGGTAAAGAATGTGATTAAAGGCTCTTTTCCTATTTCAAAAGTTTTAGTTTTTGAGGGTAATAGCTACGTATGTTGAAAAAATGAAGATATTAGACTGTTTTATGATTGCAAATGGTAAAGAATGTGATTAAAGGCTCTTTTCCTATTTCAAAAGTTTTAGTTTTCGAGGGTAATAGCTACGTATGCTGAAAAAATGAAGATATTAGACTATTTTATGATTGCAAATGGTAAAGAATGTGATTAAAGGCTCTTTTCCTATTTCAAAAGTTTTAGTTTTCGAGGGTAATAGCTACGTATGTTGAAAAAATGAAGATATTAGACTATTTTATGATTGCAAATGGTAAAGAATGTGATTAAAGGCTCTTTTCCTATTTCAAAAGTTTTAGTTTTCGAGGGTAATAATTACGTATGTTGAAAAAATGAAGATATTATACTATTTTATGATTCCAAATGGTAAAGAATGTGATTAAAGGCTCTTTTCATATTTCAAAAGTTTTAGTTTTCGAGGGTAATAGCTACGTATGTTGAAAAAATGAAGATATGAGACTATTTTATGATTGCACATGGTAAAGAATGTGATTAAAGGCTCTTTTCCTATTTCAAAAGTTTTAGTTTTCGAGGGTAATAGCTACGTATGTTGAAAAAATGAATATATTAGACTATTTTATGATTGCAAATGGTAAAGAATGTGTTTAAAGGCTCTTTTCCTATGTCAAAAGTTTTAGTTTTCGAGGGTAATAGCTACGTAAGTTGAAAAAATGAAGATATTAGACTATTTTATGATTGCAAATGGTAAAGAATGTGATTAAAGGCTCTTTTCCTGTTTCAAAAGTTTTAGTTTTCGAGGTTAATAGCTACGTATGTTTAAAAAATGAAGATATTATACTATTTTATGATTCCAAATGGTAAAGAATGTGATTAAAGGCTCTTTTCGTATTTCAAAAGTTTTAGTTTTCGAGGGTAATAGCTACGTAAGTTGAAAAAATGAAGATATTAGACTATTTTATGATTGCAAATGGTAAAGAATGTGATTAAAGGCTCTTTTCCTATTTCAAAAGTTTTAGTTTTCGAGGTTAATAGCTACGTATGTTGAAAAAATGAAGATATTAGACTATTTTATGATTGCACATGGTAAAGAATGTGATTAAAGGCTCTTTTCCTATTTCAAAAGTTTTAGTTTTCGAGGTTAATAGCTACGTATGTTTAAAAAATGAAGATATTAGACTATTTTATGATTGCACATGGTAAAGAATGTGATTAAAGGCTCTTTTCCTATTTCAAAAGTTTTAGTTTTGGAGGGTAATGCTACGTATGTTGAAAAAATGAAGATATTAGACTATTTTATGATTGCAAATGGTAAAGAATGTGATTAAAGGCTCTTTTCCTATTTCAAAAGTTTTAGTTTTCGAGGGTAATAGCTACGTATGTTGTAAAAATGAAGATATTAGACTATTTTATGATTGCAAATGGTAAAGAATGTGAATAAAGGCTCTTTTCCTATTTCAAAAGTTTTAGTTTTCGAGGGTAATAGCTACGTATGTTGAAAAAATGAAGATATGAGAAAATTTTATAATTGCACATGGTAAAGAATGTGATTAAAGGCTCTTTTCCTATTTCAAAAGTTTTAGTTTTCGAGGGTAATAGCTACGTATGTTGAAAAAATGAAGATATTAGACTATTTTATGATTGCACATGGTAAAGAATGTGATTAAAGGCTATTTTCCTATTTCAAAAGTTTTAGTTTTCGAGGGTAATAGCTACGTATGTTGTAAAAATGAAGATATTAGACTATTTTATGATTGCACATGGTAAAGAATGTGATTAAAGGCTCTTTTCCTATTTCAAAAGTTTTAGTTTTCGAGGGTAATAGCTACGTATGTTGAAAAAATGAAGATATTAGACTATTTTATGATTGCACATAGTAAAGAATGTGATTAAAGGCTCTTTTCCTATTTCAAAAGTTTTAGTTTTCGAGGTTAATAGCTACGTATGTTTAGAAAATGAAGATATTAGACTATTTTATGATTGCACATGGTAAAGAATGTGATTAAAGGCTCTTTTCCTATTTCAAAAGTTTTAGTTTTTGAGGGTAATAGCTACGTATGTTGAAAAAATGAAGATATTAGACTATTTTATGATTGCAAATGGTAAATAATGTGATTAAAGGCTCTTTTCCTATTTCAAAAGTTTTAGTTTTCGAGGGTAATAGCTACGTCTGTTGAAAAAATGAAGATATTAGACTATTTTATGATTGTAAATGGTAAAGAATGTGATTAAAGGCTCTTTTCCTATTTCAAAAGTTTTAGTTTTCGAGGGTAATAGCTACGTATGTTGAAAAAATGAAGATATTAGACTATTTTATGATTGCAAATGGTAAAGAATGTGATTAAAGGCTCTTTTCCTATTTCAAAAGTTTTAGTTTTCGAGGGTAATAGCTACGTATGTTGAAAAAATGAAGATATGAGACTATTTTATGATTGCACATGGTAAAGAATGTGATTAAAGGCTCTTTTCCTATTTCAAAAGTTTTAGTTTTCGAGGGTAATAGCTACGTATGTTGAAAAAATGAATATATTAGACTATTTTATGATTGCAAATGGTAAAGAATGTGTTTAAAGGCTCTTTTCCTATGTCAAAAGTTTTAGTTTTCGAGGGTAATAGCTACGTAAGTTGAAAAAATGAAGATATTAGACTATTTTATGATTGCAAATGGTAAAGAATGTGATTAAAGGCTCTTTTCCTGTTTCAAAAGTTTTAGTTTTCGAGGTTAATAGCTACGTATGTTGAAAAAATGAAGATATGAGACTATTTTATGATTGCACATGGTAAAGAATGTGATTAAAGGCTCTTTTCCTATTTCAAAAGTTTTAGTTTTCGAGGGTAATAGCTACGTATGTTGAAAAAATGAAGATATTAGACTATTTTATGATTGCAAATGGTAAAGAATGTGATTAAAGGCTATTTTCCTATTTCAAAAGTTTTAGTTTTCGAGGGTAATAGCTACGTATGTTGTAAAAATGAAGATATTAGACTATTTTATGATTGCACATGGTAAAGAATGTGATTAAAGGCTATTTTCCTATTTCAAAAGTTTTAGTTTTCGAGGGTAATAGCTACGTATGTTGTAAAAATGAAGATATTAGACTATTTTATGATTGCACATGGTAAAGAATGTGATTAAAGGCTCTTTTCCTATTTCAAAAGTTTTAGTTTTCGAGGGTAATAGCTACGTATGTTGAAAAAATGAAGATATTAGACTATTTTATGATTGCACATGGTAAAGAATGTGATTAAAGGCTCTTTTCCTATTTCAAAAGTTTTAGTTTTCGAGGTTAATAGCTACGTATGTTTAAAAAATGAAGATATTAGACTATTTTATGATTGCACATGGTAAAGAATGTGATTAAAGGCTCTTTTCCTATTTCAAAAGTTTTAGTTTTTGAGGGTAATAGCTACGTATGTTGAAAAAATGAAGATATTAGACTATTTTATGATTGCAAATGGTAAAGAATGTGATTAAAGGCTCTTTTCCTATTTCAAAAGTTTTAGTTTTCGAGGGTAATAGCTACGTATGTTGAAAAAATGAAGATATTAGACTATTTTATGATTGCAAATGGTAAAGAATGTGATTAAAGGCTCTTTTCCTATTTCAAAAGTTTTAGTTTTCGAGGGTAATAGCTACGTATGTTGAAAAAATGAAGATATTAGACTATTTTATGATTGCAAATGGTAAAGAATGTGATTAAAGGCTCTTTTCCTATTTCAAAAGTTTTAGTTTTCGAGGGTAATAGCTACGTATGTTGAAAAAATGAAGATATTATACTATTTTATGATTCCAAATGGTAAAGAATGTGATTAAAGGCTCTTTTCCTATTTCAAAAGTTTTAGTTTTCGAGGGTAATAGCTACGTATGTTGAAAAAATGAAGATATGAGACTATTTTATGATTGCACATGGTAAAGAATGTGATTAAAGGCTCTTTTCCTATTTCAAAAGTTTTAGTTTTCGAGGGTAATAGCTACGTATGTTGAAAAAATGAATATATTAGACTATTTTATGATTGCAAATGGTAAAGAATGTGATTAAAGGCTATTTTCCTATTTCAAAAGTTTTAGTTTTCGAGGGTAATAGATACGTATGTTGTAAAAATGAAGATATTAGACTATTTTATGATTGCACATGGTAAAGAATGTGATTAAAGGCTCTTTTCCTATTTCAAAGGTTTTAGTTTTCGAGGGTAATAGCTACGTATGTTGAAAAAATGAAGATATTAGACTATTTTATGATTGCACATGGTAAACAATGTGATTAAAGGCTCTTTTCCTATTTAAAAAGTTTTAGTTTTCGAGGTTAATAGCTACGTATGTTTAAAAAATGAAGATATTAGACTATTTTATGATTGCACATGGTAAAGAATGTGATTAAAGGCTCTTTTCCTATTTCAAAAGTTTTAGTTTTTGAGGGTAATAGCTACGTATGTTGAAAAAATGAAGATATTAGACTATTTTTTGATTGCAAATGGTAAAGAATGTGATTAAAGGCTCTTTTCCTATTTCAAAAGTTTTAGTTTTCGAGGGTAATAGCTACGTATGTTGAAAAAATGAAGATATTAGACTATTTTATGATTGCAAATGGTAAAGAATGTGATTAAAGGCTCTTTTCCTATTTCAAAAGTTTTAGTTTTCGAGGGTAATAGCTACGTATGTTGAAAAAATGAAGATATTAGACTATTTTATGATTGCAAATGGTAAAGAATGTGATTAAAGGCTCTTTTCCTATTTCAAAAGTTTTAGTTTTCGAGGGTAATAGCTACGTATGTTGAAAAAATGAAGATATTATACTATTTTATGATTCCAAATGGTAAAGAATGTGATTAAAGGCTCTTTTCCTATTTCAAAAGTTTTAGTTTTCGAGGGTAATAGCTACGTATGTTGAAAAAATGAAGATATGAGACTATTTTATGAATGCACATGGTAAAGAATGTGATTAAAGGCTCTTTTCCTATTTCAAAAGTTTTAGTTTTCGAGGGTAATAGCTACGTATGTTGAAAAAATGAATATATTAGACTATTTTATGATTGCAAATGGTAAAGAATGTGTTTAAAGGCTCTTTTCCTATGTCAAAAGTTTTAGTTTTCGAGGGTAATAGCTACGTATGTTGAAAAAATGAAGATATTAGACTATTTTATGATTGCAAATGGTAAAGAATGTGATTAAAGGCTCTTTTCCTGTTTCAAAAGTTTTAGTTTTCGAGGGTAATAGCTACGTATGTTGAAAAAATGAAGATATTAGACTATTTTATGATTGCCAAATGGTAAAGAATGTGATTAAAGGCTCTTTTCCTATTTCAAAAGTTTTAGTTTTCGAGGGTAATAGCTACGTATGTTGAAAAAATGAAGATATTAGACTATTTTATGATTGCACATGGTAAAGAATGTGATTAAAGGCTCTTTTCCTATTTCAAAAGTTTTAGTTTTCGAGGGTAATAGCTACGTATGTTGAAAAAATGAAGATATTAGACTATTTTATGATTGCAAATGGTAAAGAATGTGATTAAAGGCTCTTTTCCATTTCAAAAGTTTTAGTTTTCGAGGGTAATAGCTACGTATGTTGTAAAAATGAAGATATTAGACTATTTTATGATTGCACATGGTAAAGAATGTGATTAAAGGCTCTTTTCCTATTTTAAAAGTTTTAGTTTTCGAGGGTAATAGCTACGTATGTTGAAAAAATGAAGATATTAGACTATTTTATGATTGCACATGGTAAAGAATGTGATTAAAGGCTCTTTTCCTATTTCAAAAGTTTTAGTTTTCGAGGGTAATAGCTACGTATGTTTAAAAAATGAAGATATTAGACTATTTTATGATTGCACATGGTAAAGAATGTGATTAAAGGCTCTTTTCCTATTTCAAAAGTTTTAGTTTTCGAGGGTAATAGCTACGTATGTTGAAAAAATGAAGATATTAGACTATTTTATGATTGCAAATGGTAAAGAATGTGATTAAAGGCTCTTTTCCTATTTCAAAAGTTTTAGTTTTCGAGGGTAATAGCTACGTATGTTGAAAAAATGAAGATATTAGACTATTTTATGATTGCAAATGGTAAAGAATGTGATTAAAGGCTCTTTTCCTATTTCAAAAGTTTTAGTTTTCGAGGGTAATAGCTACGTATGTTGAAAAATGAAGATATTAGACTATTTTATGATTGCACATGGTAAAGAATGTGATTAAAGGCTCTTTTCCTATTTCAAAAGTTTTAGTTTTCGAGGGTAATAGCTACGTATGTTGAAAAAATGAAGATATTAGACTATTTTATGATTGCACATGGTAAACAATGTGATTAAAGGCTCTTTTCCTATTTAAAAGTTTTAGTTTTCGAGGTAATAGCTACGTATGTTGAAAAAATGAAGATATTAGACTATTTTATGATTGCAAATGGTAAAGAATGTGATTAAAGGCTCTTTTCCTATTTCAAAAGTTTTAGTTTTCGAGGGTAATAGCTACGTATGTTGAAAAAATGAAGATATTAGACTATTTTATGATTGCAAATGGTAAAGAATGTGATTAAAGGCTCTTTTCCTATTTCAAAAGTTTTAGTTTTCGAGGGTAATAGCTACGTATGTTGAAAAAATGAAGATATTAGACTATTTTATGATTGCAAATGGTAAAGAATGTGATTAAAGGCTCTTTTCCTATTTCAAAAGTTTTAGTTTTCGAGGGTAATAGCTACGTATGTTGAAAAAATGAAGATATTAGACTATTTTATGATTGCAAATGGTAAAGAATGTGATTAAAGGCTCTTTTCCTATTTCAAAAGTTTTAGTTTTCGAGGGTAATAGCTACGTATGTTGAAAAAATGAAGATATTAGACTATTTTATGATTGCCAAATGGTAAAGAATGTGATTAAAGGCTCTTTTCCTATTTCAAAAGTTTTAGTTTTCGAGGGTAATAGCTACGTATGTTGAAAAAATGAAGATATTAGACTATTTTATGATTGCACATGGTAAAGAATGTGATTAAAGGCTCTTTTCCTATTTCAAAAGTTTTAGTTTTCGAGGGTAATAGCTACGTATGTTGAAAAAATGAAGATATTAGACTATTTTATGATTGCAAATGGTAAAGAATGTGTTAAAGGCTCTTTTCCTATGTCAAAAGTTTTAGTTTTCGAGGGTAATAGCTACGTATGTTGAAAAAATGAAGATATTAGACTATTTTATGATTGCAAATGGTAAAGAATGTGATTAAAGGCTCTTTTCCTATGTTTCAAAAGTTTTAGTTTTCGAGGGTAATAGCTACGTATGTTGAAAAAATGAAGATATTAGACTATTTTATGATTGCACAAATGGTAAAGAATGTGATTAAAGGCTCTTTTCCTATTTCAAAAGTTTTAGTTTTCGAGGGTAATAGCTACGTATGTTGAAAAAATGAAGATATTAGACTATTTTATGATTGCACATGGTAAAGAATGTGATTAAAGGCTCTTTTCCTATTTCAAAAGTTTTAGTTTTCGAGGGTAATAGCTACGTATGTTGAAAAAATGAAGATATTAGACTATTTTATGATTGCAAATGGTAAAGAATGTGATTAAAGGCTCTTTTCCTATTTCAAAAGTTTTAGTTTTCGAGGGTAATAGCTACGTATGTTGAAAAAATGAAGATATTAGACTATTTTATGATTGCAATGGTAAAGAATGTGATTAAAGGCTCTTTTCCTATTTCAAAAGTTTTAGTTTTCGAGGGTAATAGCTACGTATGTTGAAAAAATGAAGATATTAGACTATTTTATGATTGCACATGGTAAAGAATGTGATTAAAGGCTCTTTTCCTATTTCAAAAGTTTTAGTTTTCGAGGGTAATAGCTACGTATGTTGAAAAAATGAAGATATTAGACTATTTTATGATTGCACATGGTAAAGAATGTGATTAAAGGCTCTTTTCCTATTTCAAAAGTTTTAGTTTTCGAGGGTAATAGCTACGTATGTTGAAAAAATGAAGATATTAGACTATTTTATGATTGCAAATGGTAAGAATGTGATTAAAGGCTCTTTTCCTATTTCAAAAGTTTTAGTTTTCGAGGGTAATAGCTACGTATGTTGAAAAAATGAAGATATTAGACTATTTTATGATTGCAAATGGTAAAGAATGTGATTAAAGGCTCTTTTCCTATTTCAAAAGTTTTAGTTTTCGAGGGTAATAGCTACGTATGTTGAAAAAATGAAGATATTAGACTATTTTATGATTGCAAATGGTAAAGAATGTGATTAAAGGCTCTTTTCCTATGTCAAAAGTTTTAGTTTTCGAGGGTAATAGCTACGTATGTTGAAAAAATGAAGATATTAGACTATTTTATAATTGCAAATGGTAAAGAATGTGATTAAAGGCTCTTTTCCTATTCAAAAGTTTTAGTTTTCGAGGGTAATAGCTACGTATGTTGAAAAAATGAAGATATTAGACTATTTTATAATTGCAAATGGTAACGAATGTGATTAAAGGCTCTTTTCCTATGTCAAAAGTTTTAGTTTTCGAGGGTAATAGCTACGTATGTTGAAAAAATGAAGATATTAGACTATTTTATGATTGCAAATGGTAAAGAATGTGTTAAAGGCTCTTTTCCTATTTCAAAAGTTTTAGTTTTCGAGGGTAATAGCTACGTATGTTGAAAAAATGAAGATATTAGACTATTTTATGATTGCAAATGGTAAAGAATGTGATTAAAGGCTCTTTTCCTATTTCAAAAGTTTTAGTTTTCGAGGGTAATAGCTACGTATGTTGAAAAAATGAAGATATTAGACTATTTTATGATTGCAAATGGTAAAGAATGTGATTAAAGGCTCTTTTCCTATTTCAAAAGTTTTAGTTTTCGAGGGTAATAGCTACGTATGTTGAAAAAATGAAGATATTAGACTATTTTATGATTGCACATGGTAAAGAATGTGATTAAAGGCTCTTTTCCTATTCAAAAGTTTTAGTTTTCGAGGGTAATAGCTACGTATGTTGAAAAAATGAAGATATTAGACTATTTTATGATTGCACATGGTAAAGAATGTGATTAAAGGCTCTTTTCCTATTTCAAAAGTTTTAGTTTTCGAGGGTAATAGCTACGTATGTTGAAAAAATGAAGATATTAGACTATTTTATGATTGCAAATGGTAAAGAATGTGATTAAAGGCTCTTTTCCTATTCAAAAGTTTTAGTTTTCGAGGGTAATAGCTACGTATGTTGAAAAAATGAAGATATTAGACTATTTTATGATTGCAAATGGTAAAGAATGTGATTAAAGGCTCTTTTCCTATTTCAAAAGTTTTAGTTTTCGAGGGTAATAGCTACGTATGTTGAAAAAATGAAGATATTAGACTATTTTATGATTGCACATGGTAAAGAATGTGATTAAAGGCTCTTTTCCTATTTCAAAAGTTTTAGTTTTCGAGGGTAATAGCTACGTATGTTGAAAAAATGAAGATATTAGACTATTTTATGATTGCAAATGGTAAAGAATGTGATTAAAGGCTCTTTTCCTATTTCAAAAGTTTTAGTTTTCGAGGGTAATAGCTACGTATGTTGAAAAATGAAGATATTAGACTATTTTATGATTGCAAATGGTAAAGAATGTGATTAAAGGCTCTTTTCCTATGTCAAAAGTTTTAGTTTTCGAGGGTAATAGCTACGTATGTTGAAAAAATGAAGATATTAGACTATTTTATGATTGCACATGGTAAAGAAAGTGCTTAAAGGCTCTTTTCCTATTTCAAAAGTTTTAGTTTTCGAGGGTAATAGCTACGTATGTTGAAAAAATGAAGATATTAGACTATTTTATGATTGCAAATGGTAAAGAATGTGATTAAAGGCTCTTTTCCTATGTCAAAAGTTTTAGTTTTCGAGGGTAATAGCTACGTATGTTGAAAAAATGAAGATATTAGACTATTTTATGATTGCAAATGGTAAAGAATGTGATTAAAGGCTCTTTTCCTATTCAAAAGTTTTAGTTTTCGAGGGTAATAGCTACGTATGTTGAAAAAATGAAGATATTAGACTATTTTATGATTGCAAATGGTAAAGAATGTGATTAAAGGCTCTTTTCCTATGTCAAAAGTTTTAGTTTTCGAGGGTAATAGCTACGTATGTTGAAAAAATGAAGATATTAGACTATTTTATGATTGCAAATGGTAAAGAATGTGATTAAAGGCTCTTTTCCTATGTCAAAAGTTTTAGTTTTCGAGGGTAATAGCTACGTATGTTGAAAAAATGAAGATATTAGACTATTTTATGATTGCAAATGGTAAAGAATGTGATTAAAGGCTCTTTTCCTATTTCAAAAGTTTTAGTTTTCGAGGGTAATAGCTACGTATGTTGAAAAAATGAAGATATTAGACTATTTTATGATTGCAAATGGTAAAGAATGTGATTAAAGGCTCTTTTCCTATGTCAAAAGTTTTAGTTTTCGAGGGTAATAGCTACGTATGTTGAAAAAATGAAGATTTTAGACTATTTTATGATTGCAAATGGTAAAGAATGTGATTAAAGGCTCTTTTCCTATGTCAAAAGTTTTAGTTTTCGAGGGTAATAGCTACGTATGTTGAAAAAATGAAGATATTAGACTATTTTATGATTGCACAAATGGTAAAGAAAGTGATTAAAGGCTCTTTTCCTATTTCAAAAGTTTTAGTTTTCGAGGGTAATAGCTACGTATGTTGAAAAAATGAAGATATTAGACTATTTTATGATTGCAAAATGGTAAAGAATGTGATTAAAGGCTCTTTTCCTATGTCAAAAGTTTTAGTTTTCGAGGGTAATAGCTACGTATGATGAAAAAATGAAGATATTAGACTATTTTATGATTGCAAATGGTAAAGAATGTGATTAAAGGCTCTTTTCCTATGTCAAAAGTTTTAGTTTTCGAGGGTAATAGCTACGTATGTTGAAAAAATGAAGATATTAGACTATTTTATGATTGCAAATGGTAAAGAATGTGATTAAAGGCTCTTTTCCTATGTCAAAAGTTTTAGTTTTCGAGTGTAATAGCTACGTATGTTGAAAAAATGAAGATATTAGACTATTTTATGATTGCACATGGTAAAGAAAGTGCTTAAAGGCTCTTTTCCTATTTCAAAAGTTTTAGTTTTCGAGGGTAATAGCTACGTATGTTGAAAAAATGAAGATATTAGACTATTTTATGATTGCAAATGGTAAAGAATGTGATTAAAGGCTCTTTTCCTATGTCAAAAGTTTTAGTTTTCGAGGGTAATAGCTACGTATGTTGAAAAAATGAAGATATTAGACTATTTTATGATTGCAAATGGTAAAGAATGTGATTAAAGGCTCTTTTCCTATGTCAAAAGTTTTAGTTTTCGAGGGTAATAGCTACGTATGTTGAAAAAATGAAGATATTAGACTATTTTATGATTGCACATGGTAAAGAATGTGCTTAAAGGCTCTTTTCCTATTTCAAAAGTTTTAGTTTTCGAGGGTAATAGCTACGTATGTTGAAAAAATGAATATATTAGACTATTTTATGATTGCAAATGGTAAAGAATGTGATGAAAGGCTCTTTTCCTATGTCAAAAGTTTTAGTTTTCGAGGGTAATAGCTACGTATGATGAAAACATGAAGATATTAGACTATTTTATAATTGCAAATGGTAATGAATGTGATTAAAGGCTCTTTTCCTATGTCAAAAGTTTTAGTTTTCGAGGGTAATAGCTACGTATGTTGAAAAAATGAAGATATTAGACTATTTTATAATTGCAAATGGTAACGAATGTGATTAAAGGCTCTTTTCCTATGTCAAAAGTTTTAGTTTTCGAGGGTAATAGCTACGTATGTTGAAAAAATGAAGATATTAGACTATTTTATGATTGCACATGGTAAAGAAAGTGCTTAAAGGCTCTTTTCCTATTTCAAAAGTTTTAGTTTTCGAGGGTAATAGCTACGTATGTTGAAAAAATGAAGATATTAGACTATTTTATGATTGCAAATGGTAAAGAATGTGATTAAAGGCTCTTTTCCTATGTCAAAAGTTTTAGTTTTCGAGGGTAATAGCTACGTATGTTGAAAAAATGAAGATTTTAGACTATTTTATGATTGCAAATGGTAAAGAATGTGATTAAAGGCTCTTTTCCTATGTCAAAAGTTTTAGTTTTCGAGGGTAATAGCTACGTATGTTGAAAAAATGAAGATATTAGACTATTTTATGATTGCACATGGTAAAGAAAGTGCTTAAAGGCTCTTTTCCTATTTCAAAAGTTTTAGTTTTCGAGGGTAATAGCTACGTATGTTGAAAAAATGAAGATATTAGACTATTTTATGATTGAAAATGGTAAAGAATGTGATTAAAGGCTCTTTTCCTATGTCAAAAGTTTTAGTTTTCGAGGGTAATAGCTACGTATGATGAAAAAATGAAGATATTAGACTATTTTATAATTGCAAATGGTAACGAATGTGATTAAAGGCTCTTTTCCTATGTCAAAAGTTTTAGTTTTCGAGGGTAATAGCTACGTATGTTGAAAAAATGAAGATATTAGACTATTTTATAATTGCAAATGGTAACGAATGTGATTAAAGGCTCTTTTCCTATGTCAAAAGTTTTAGTTTTCGAGGGTAATAGCTACGTATGTTGAAAAAATGAAGATATTAGACTATTTTATGATTGCACAAATGGTAAAGAATGTGATTAAAGGCTCTTTTCCTATTTCAAAAGTTTTAGTTTTCGAGGGTAATAGCTACGTATGTTGAAAAAATGAAGATATTAGACTATTTTATGATTGCAAATGGTAAAGAATGTGATTAAAGGCTCTTTTCCTATGTCAAAAGTTTTAGTTTTCGAGGGTAATAGCTACGTATGTTGAAAAAATGAAGATATTAGACTATTTTATGATTGCAAATGGTAAAGAATGTGATTAAAGGCTCTTTTCCTATTTCAAAAGTTTTCGTTTTCGAGGGTAATAGCTACGTATGTTGGGAAAATGAAGATATTAGACTATTTTATGATTGCACATGGTAAAGAAAGTGCTTAAAGGCTCTTTTCCTATTTCAAAAGTTTTAGTTTTCGAGGGTAATAGCTACGTATGTTGAAAAAATGAAGATATTAGACTATTTTATGATTGCAAATGGTAAAGAATGTGATTAAAGGCTCTTTTCCTATGTCAAAAGTTTTAGTTTTCGAGGGTAATAGCTACGTATGATGAAAAATGAAGATATTAGACTATTTTATAATTGCAAATGGTAATGAATGTGATTAAAGGCTCTTTTCCTATGTCAAAAGTTTTAGTTTTCGAGGGTAATAGCTACGTATGTTGAAAAAATGAAGATATTAGACTATTTTATGATTGCAAATGGTAAAGAATGTGATTAAAGGCTCTTTTCCTATGTTTCAAAAGTTTTAGTTTTCGAGGGTAATAGCTACGTATGTTGAAAAAATGAAGATATTAGACTATTTTATGATTGCAAATGGTAAAGAATGTGATTAAAGGCTCTTTTCCTATTTCAAAAGTTTTAGTTTTCGAGGGTAATAGCTACGTATGTTGAAAAAATGAAGATATTAGACTATTTTATGATTGCAAATGGTAAAGAATGTGATTAAAGGCTCTTTTCCTATGTCAAAAGTTTTAGTTTTCGAGGGTAATAGCTACGTATGTTGAAAAAATGAAGATATTAGACTATTTTATGATTGCAAATGGTAAAGAATGTGATTAAAGGCTCTTTTCCTATGTCAAAAGTTTTAGTTTTCGAGGGTAATAGCTACGTATGTTGAAAAAATGAAGATATTAGACTATTTTATGATTGCAATGGTAAAGAATGTGATTAAAGGCTCTTTTCCTATTTCAAAAGTTTTAGTTTTCGAGGGTAATAGCTACGTATGTTGAAAAAATGAAGATATTAGACTATTTTATGATTGCACATGGTAAAGAATGTGATTAAAGGCTCTTTTCCTATTTCAAAAGTTTTAGTTTTCGAGGGTAATAGCTACGTATGTTGAAAAATGAAGATATTAGACTATTTTATGATTGCACATGGTAAAGAATGTGATTAAAGGCTCTTTTCCTATGTCAAAAGTTTTAGTTTTCGAGGGTAATAGCTACGTATGTTGAAAAAATGAAGATATTAGACTATTTTATGATTGCAAATGGTAAAGAATGTGATTAAAGGCTCTTTTCCTATTTCAAAAGTTTTAGTTTTCGAGGGTAATAGCTACGTATGTTGAAAAAATGAAGATATTAGACTATTTTATGATTGCACAAATGGTAAAGAATGTGATTAAAGGCTCTTTTCCTATTTCAAAAGTTTTAGTTTTCGAGGGTAATAGCTACGTATGTTGAAAAAATGAAGATATTAGACTATTTTATGATTGCAAATGGTAAAGAATGTGATTAAAGGCTCTTTTCCTATGTCAAAAGTTTTAGTTTTCGAGGGTAATAGCTACGTATGTTGAAAAAATGAAGATATTAGACTATTTTATGATTGCACATGGTAAAGAATGTGATTAAAGGCTCTTTTCCTATTCAAAAGTTTTAGTTTTCGAGGGTAATAGCTACGTATGTTGAAAAAATGAAGATATTAGACTATTTTATGATTGCAAATGGTAAAGAATGTGATTAAAGGCTCTTTTCCTATGTCAAAAGTTTTAGTTTTCGAGGGTAATAGCTACGTATGTTGAAAAAATGAAGATATTAGACTATTTTATGATTGCAAATGGTAAAGAATGTGATTAAAGGCTCTTTTCCTATTTCAAAAGTTTTAGTTTTCGAGGGTAATAGCTACGTATGTTGAAAAAATGAAGATATTAGACTATTTTATGGTTGCAAATGGTAAAGAATGTGATTAAAGGCTCTTTTCCTATGTCAAAAGTTTTAGTTTTCGAGGGTAATAGCTACGTATGTTGAAAAATGAAGATATTAGACTATTTTATAATTGCACAATGGTAAAAAATGTGATTAAAGGCTCTTTTCCTATTTCAAAAGTTTTAGTTTTCGAGGGTAATAGCTACGTATGTTGAAAAAATGAAGATATTAGATTATTTTATGATTGCAAATGGTAAAGAATGTGATTAAAGGCTCTTTTCCTATTTCAAAAGTTTTAGTTTTCGAGGGTAATAGCTACGTATGTTGAAAAAATGAAGATATTAGACTATTTTATGATTGCAAATGGTAAAGAATGTGATTAAAGGCTCTTTTCCTATGTCAAAAGTTTTAGTTTTCGAGGGTAATAGCTACGTATGTTGAAAAAATGAAGATATTAGACTATTTTATGATTGCACATGGTAAAGAATGTGATTAAAGGCTCTTTTCCTATGTTTCAAAAGTTTTAGTTTTCGAGGGTAATAGCTACGTATGTTGAAAAAATGAAGATATTAGACTATTTTATGATTGCAAATGGTAAAGAATGTGATTAAAGGCTCTTTTCCTATTTCAAAAGTTTTAGTTTTCGAGGGTAATAGCTACGTATGTTGAAAAAATGAAGATATTAGACTATTTTATGATTGCAAATGGTAAAGAATGTGATTAAAGGCTCTTTTCCTATTTCAAAAGTTTTAGTTTTCGAGGGTAATAGCTACGTATGTTGAAAAAATGAAGATATTAGACTATTTTATGATTGCAAATGGTAAAGAATGTGATTAAAGGCTCTTTTCCTATTTCAAAAGTTTTAGTTTTCGAGGGTAATAGCTACGTATGTTGAAAAAATGAAGATATTAGACTATTTTATGATTGCAAATGGTAAAGAATGTGATTAAAGGCTCTTTTCCTATGTCAAAAGTTTTAGTTTTCGAGGGTAATAGCTACGTATGTTGAAAAAATGAAGATATTAGACTATTTTATGATTGCAAATGGTAAAGAATGTGATTAAAGGCTCTTTTCCTATTTCAAAAGTTTTAGTTTTCGAGGGTAATAGCTACGTATGTTGAAAAATGAAGATATTAGACTATTTTATGATTGCACATGGTAAAGAATGTGATTAAAGGCTCTTTTCCTATTCAAAAGTTTTAGTTTTCGAGGGTAATAGCTACGTATGTTGAAAAAATGAAGATATTAGACTATTTTATGATTGCAAATGGTAAAGAATGTGATTAAAGGCTCTTTTCCTATGTCAAAAGTTTTAGTTTTCGAGGGTAATAGCTACGTATGTTGAAAAAATGAAGATATTAGACTATTTTATGATTGCAAATGGTAAAGAATGTGATTAAAGGCTCTTTTCCTATTTCAAAAGTTTTAGTTTTCGAGGGTAATAGCTACGTATGTTGAAAAAATGAAGATATTAGACTATTTTATGATTGCAAATGGTAAAGAATGTGATTAAAGGCTCTTTTCCTATTTCAAAAGTTTTAGTTTTCGAGGGTAATAGCTACGTATGTTGAAAAAATGAAGATATTAGACTATTTTATGATTGCAAATGGTAAAGAATGTGATTAAAGGCTCTTTTCCTATTTCAAAAGTTTTAGTTTTCGAGGGTAATAGCTACGTATGTTGAAAAAATGAAGATATTAGACTATTTTATGATTGCAAATGGTAAAGAATGTGATTAAAGGCTCTTTTCCTATGTCAAAAGTTTTAGTTTTCGAGGGTAATAGCTACGTATGTTGAAAAAATGAAGATATTAGACTATTTTATGATTGCAAATGGTAAAGAATGTGATTAAAGGCTCTTTTCCTATTTCAAAAGTTTTAGTTTTCGAGGGTAATAGCTACGTATGTTGAAAAAATGAAGATATTAGACTATTTTATGATTGCAAATGGTAAAGAATGTGATTAAAGGCTCTTTTCCTATGTCAAAAGTTTTAGTTTTCGAGGGTAATAGCTACGTATGTTGAAAAAATGAAGATATTAGACTATTTTATGATTGCAAATGGTAAAGAATGTGATTAAAGGCTCTTTTCCTATGTCAAAAGTTTTAGTTTTCGAGGGTAATAGCTACGTATGTTGAAAAAATGAAGATATTAGACTATTTTATGATTGCAAATGGTAAAGAATGTGATTAAAGGCTCTTTTCCTATGTCAAAAGTTTTAGTTTTCGAGGGTAATAGCTACGTATGTTGAAAAAATGAAGATATTAGACTATTTTATGATTGCAAATGGTAAAGAATGTGATTAAAGGCTCTTTTCCTATGTCAAAAGTTTTAGTTTTCGAGGGTAATAGCTACGTATGTTGAAAAAATGAAGATATTAGACTATTTTATGATTGCACATGGTAAAGAATGTGATTAAAGGCTCTTTTCCTATTTCAAAAGTTTTAGTTTTCGAGGGTAATAGCTACGTATGTTGAAAAAATGAAGATATTAGACTATTTTATGATTGCAAATGGTAAAGAATGTGATTAAAGGCTCTTTTCCTATGTCAAAAGTTTTAGTTTTCGAGGGTAATAGCTACGTATGTTGAAAAAATGAAGATATTAGACTATTTTATGATTGCAAATGGTAAAGAATGTGATTAAAGGCTCTTTTCCTATTTCAAAAGTTTTAGTTTTCGAGGGTAATAGCTACGTATGTTGAAAAAATGAAGATATTAGACTATTTTATGATTGCAAATGGTAAAGAATGTGATTAAAGGCTCTTTTCCTATTTCAAAAGTTTTAGTTTTCGAGGGTAATAGCTACGTATGTTGAAAAAATGAAGATATTAGACTATTTTATGATTGCAAATGGTAAAGAATGTGATTAAAGGCTCTTTTCCTATTTCAAAAGTTTTAGTTTTCGAGGGTAATAGCTACGTATGTTGAAAAAATGAAGATATTAGACTATTTTATGATTGCAAATGGTAAAGAATGTGATTAAAGGCTCTTTTCCTATGTCAAAAGTTTTAGTTTTCGAGGGTAATAGCTACGTATGTTGAAAAAATGAAGATATTAGACTATTTTATGATTGCAAATGGTAAAGAATGTGATTAAAGGCTCTTTTCCTATTTCAAAAGTTTTAGTTTTCGAGGGTAATAGCTACGTATGTTGAAAAAATGAAGATATTAGACTATTTTATGATTGCACATGGTAAAGAATGTGATTAAAGGCTCTTTTCCTATGTCAAAAGTTTTAGTTTTCGAGGGTAATAGCTACGTATGTTGAAAAAATGAAGATATTAGACTATTTTATGATTGCAAATGGTAAAGAATGTGATTAAAGGCTCTTTTCCTATGTCAAAAGTTTTAGTTTTCGAGGGTAATAGCTACGTATGTTGAAAAAATGAAGATATTAGACTATTTTATGATTGCAAATGGTAAAGAATGTGATTAAAGGCTCTTTTCCTATTTCAAAAGTTTTAGTTTTCGAGGGTAATAGCTACGTATGTTGAAAAAATGAAGATATTAGACTATTTTATGATTGCAAATGGTAAAGAATGTGATTAAAGGCTCTTTTCCTATGTCAAAAGTTTTAGTTTTCGAGGGTAATAGCTACGTATGTTGAAAAAATGAAGATATTAGACTATTTTATGATTGCAAATGGTAAAGAATGTGATTAAAGGCTCTTTTCCTATGTCAAAAGTTTTAGTTTTCGAGGGTAATAGCTACGTATGTTGAAAAAATGAAGATATTAGACTATTTTATGATTGCAATGGTAAAGAATGTGATTAAAGGCTCTTTTCCTATGTCAAAAGTTTTAGTTTTCGAGGGTAATAGCTACGTATGTTGAAAAAATGAAGATATTAGACTATTTTATGATTGCAAATGGTAAAGAATGTGATTAAAGGCTCTTTTCCTATTTCAAAAGTTTTAGTTTTCGAGGGTAATAGCTACGTATGTTGAAAAAATGAAGATATTAGACTATTTTATGATTGCAAATGGTAAAGAATGTGATTAAAGGCTCTTTTCCTATGTCAAAAGTTTTAGTTTTCGAGGGTAATAGCTACGTATGTTGAAAAAATGAAGATATTAGACTATTTTATGATTGCAAATGGTAAAGAATGTGATTAAAGGCTCTTTTCCTATTTCAAAAGTTTTAGTTTTCGAGGGTAATAGCTACGTATGTTGAAAAAATGAAGATATTAGACTATTTTATGATTGCAAATGGTAAAGAATGTGATTAAAGGCTCTTTTCCTATTTCAAAAGTTTTAGTTTTCGAGGGTAATAGCTACGTATGTTGAAAAAATGAAGATATTAGACTATTTTATGATTGCAAATGGTAAAGAATGTGATTAAAGGCTCTTTTCCTATGTCAAAAGTTTTAGTTTTCGAGGGTAATAGCTACGTATGTTGAAAAATGAAGATATTAGACTATTTTATGATTGCAAATGGTAAAGAATGTGATTAAAGGCTCTTTTCCTATGTCAAAAGTTTTAGTTTTCGAGGGTAATAGCTACGTATGTTGAAAAAATGAAGATATTAGACTATTTTATGATTGCACATGGTAAAGAATGTGATTAAAGGCTCTTTTCCTATTTCAAAAGTTTTAGTTTTCGAGGGTAATAGCTACGTATGTTGAAAAAATGAAGATATTAGACTATTTTATGATTGCAAATGGTAAAGAATGTGATTAAAGGCTCTTTTCCTATGTCAAAAGTTTTAGTTTTCGAGGGTAATAGCTACGTATGTTGAAAAAATGAAGATATTAGACTATTTTATGATTGCAAATGGTAAAGAATGTGATTAAAGGCTCTTTTCCTATGTCAAAAGTTTTAGTTTTCGAGGGTAATAGCTACGTATGTTGAAAAAATGAAGATATTAGACTATTTTATGATTGCAAATGGTAAAGAATGTGATTAAAGGCTCTTTTCCTATTTCAAAAGTTTTAGTTTTCGAGGGTAATAGCTACGTATGTTGAAAAAATGAAGATATTAGACTATTTTATGATTGCAAATGGTAAAGAATGTGATTAAAGGCTCTTTTCCTATTTCAAAAGTTTTAGTTTTCGAGGGTAATAGCTACGTATGTTGAAAAAATGAAGATATTAGACTATTTTATGATTGCACATGGTAAAGAATGTGATTAAAGGCTCTTTTCCTATTTCAAAAGTTTTAGTTTTCGAGGGTAATAGCTACGTATGTTGAAAAAATGAAGATATTAGACTATTTTATGATTGCAAATGGTAAAGAATGTGATTAAAGGCTCTTTTCCTATTTCAAAAGTTTTAGTTTTCGAGGGTAATAGCTACGTATGTTGAAAAAATGAAGATATTAGACTATTTTATGATTGCAAATGGTAAAGAATGTGATTAAAGGCTCTTTTCCTATGTCAAAAGTTTTAGTTTTCGAGGGTAATAGCTACGTATGTTGAAAAAATGAAGATATTAGACTATTTTATGATTGCAAATGGTAAAGAATGTGATTAAAGGCTCTTTTCCTATGTCAAAAGTTTTAGTTTTCGAGGGTAATAGCTACGTATGTTGAAAAAATGAAGATATTAGACTATTTTATGATTGCAAATGGTAAAGAATGTGATTAAAGGCTCTTTTCCTATTTCAAAAGTTTTAGTTTTCGAGGGTAATAGCTACGTATGTTGAAAAAATGAAGATATTAGACTATTTTATGATTGCAAATGGTAAAGAATGTGATTAAAGGCTCTTTTCCTATGTCAAAAGTTTTAGTTTTCGAGGGTAATAGCTACGTATGTTGAAAAAATGAAGATATTAGACTATTTTATGATTGCAAATGGTAAAGAATGTGATTAAAGGCTCTTTTCCTATTTCAAAAGTTTTAGTTTTCGAGGGTAATAGCTACGTATGTTGAAAAAATGAAGATATTAGACTATTTTATGATTGCAAATGGTAAAGAATGTGATTAAAGGCTCTTTTCCTATGTTTCAAAAGTTTTAGTTTTCGAGGGTAATAGCTACGTATGTTGAAAAAATGAAGATATTAGACTATTTTATGATTGCACATGGTAAAGAATGTGATTAAAGGCTCTTTTCCTATTTCAAAAGTTTTAGTTTTCGAGGGTAATAGCTACGTATGTTGAAAAAATGAAGATATTAGACTATTTTATGATTGCAAATGGTAAAGAATGTGATTAAAGGCTCTTTTCCTATGTCAAAAGTTTTAGTTTTCGAGGGTAATAGCTACGTATGTTGAAAAAATGAAGATATTAGACTATTTTATGATTGCAAATGGTAAAGAATGTGATTAAAGGCTCTTTTCCTATGTCAAAAGTTTTAGTTTTCGAGGGTAATAGCTACGTATGTTGAAAAAATGAAGATATTAGACTATTTTATAATTGCAAATGGTAAAGAATGTGATTAAAGGCTCTTTTCCTATGTCAAAAGTTTTAGTTTTCGAGGGTAATAGCTACGTATGTTGAAAAAATGAAGATATTAGACTATTTTATGATTGCAAATGGTAAAGAATGTGATTAAAGGCTCTTTTCCTATGTCAAAAGTTTTAGTTTTCGAGGGTAATAGCTACGTATGTTGAAAAAATGAAGATATTAGACTATTTTATGATTGCACATGGTAAAGAATGTGATTAAAGGCTCTTTTCCTATTTCAAAAGTTTTAGTTTTCGAGGGTAATAGCTACGTATGTTGAAAAAATGAAGATATTAGACTATTTTATGATTGCAAATGGTAAAGAATGTGATTAAAGGCTCTTTTCCTATGTCAAAAGTTTTAGTTTTCGAGGGTAATAGCTACGTATGTTGAAAAAATGAAGATATTAGACTATTTTATGATTGCACAAATGGTAAAGAATGTGATTAAAGGCTCTTTTCCTATTTCAAAAGTTTTAGTTTTCGAGGGTAATAGCTACGTATGTTGAAAAAATGAAGATATTAGACTATTTTATGATTGCAAATGGTAAAGAATGTGATTAAAGGCTCTTTTCCTATTTCAAAAGTTTTAGTTTTCGAGGGTAATAGCTACGTATGTTGAAAAAATGAAGATATTAGACTATTTTATGATTGCAAATGGTAAAGAATGTGATTAAAGGCTCTTTTCCTATGTCAAAAGTTTTAGTTTTCGAGGGTAATAGCTACGTATGTTGAAAAATGAAGATATTAGACTATTTTATGATTGCACATGGTAAAGAAAGTGTGATTAAAGGCTCTTTTCCTATTTCAAAAGTTTTAGTTTTCGAGGGTAATAGCTACGTATGTTGAAAAAATGAAGATATTAGACTATTTTATGATTGCAAATGGTAAAGAAAGTGATTAAAGGCTCTTTTCCTATTTCAAAAGTTTTAGTTTTCGAGGGTAATAGCTACGTATGTTGAAAAAATGAAGATATTAGACTATTTTATGATTGCAAATGGTAAAGAATGTGATTAAAGGCTCTTTTCCTATGTCAAAAGTTTTAGTTTTCGAGGGTAATAGCTACGTATGTTGAAAAAATGAAGATATTAGACTATTTTATGATTGCAAATGGTAAAGAATGTGATTAAAGGCTCTTTTCCTATTTCAAAAGTTTTAGTTTTCGAGGGTAATAGCTACGTATGTTGAAAAAATGAAGATATTAGACTATTTTATGATTGCAAATGGTAAAGAATGTGATTAAAGGCTCTTTTCCTATGTTTCAAAAGTTTTAGTTTTCGAGGGTAATAGCTACGTATGTTGAAAAAATGAAGATATTAGACTATTTTATGATTGCACATGGTAAAGAATGTGATTAAAGGCTCTTTTCCTATTTCAAAAGTTTTAGTTTTCGAGGGTAATAGCTACGTATGTTGAAAAAATGAAGATATTAGACTATTTTATGATTGCAAATGGTAAAGAATGTGATTAAAGGCTCTTTTCCTATGTCAAAAGTTTTAGTTTTCGAGGGTAATAGCTACGTATGTTGAAAAAATGAAGATATTAGACTATTTTATGATTGCACATGGTAAAGAATGTGATTAAAGGCTCTTTTCCTATTTCAAAAGTTTTAGTTTTCGAGGGTAATAGCTACGTATGTTGAAAAAATGAAGATATTAGACTATTTTATGATTGCACATGGTAAAGAATGTGATTAAAGGCTCTTTTCCTATTTCAAAAGTTTTAGTTTTCGAGGGTAATAGCTACGTATGTTGAAAAAATGAAGATATTAGACTATTTTATGATTGCACAATGGTAAAGAATGTGATTAAAGGCTCTTTTCCTATTTCAAAAGTTTTAGTTTTCGAGGGTAATAGCTACGTATGTTGAAAAAATGAAGATATTAGACTATTTTATGATTGCAAATGGTAAAGAATGTGATTAAAGGCTCTTTTCCTATGTCAAAAGTTTTAGTTTTCGAGGGTAATAGCTACGTATGTTGAAAAAATGAAGATATTAGACTATTTTATGATTGCACATGGTAAAGAAAGTGATTAAAGGCTCTTTTCCTATTTCAAAAGTTTTAGTTTTCGAGGGTAATAGCTACGTATGTTGAAAAAATGAAGATATTAGACTATTTTATGATTGCACATGGTAAAGAATGTGATTAAAGGCTCTTTTCCTATGTTTCAAAAGTTTTAGTTTTCGAGGGTAATAGCTACGTATGTTGAAAAATGAAGATATTAGACTATTTTATGATTGCACAAATGGTAAAGAATGTGATTAAAGGCTCTTTTCCTATTTCAAAAGTTTTAGTTTTCGAGGGTAATAGCTACGTATGTTGAAAAAATGAAGATATTAGACTATTTTATGATTGCAAATGGTAAAGAATGTGATTAAAGGCTCTTTTCCTATTCAAAAGTTTTAGTTTTCGAGGGTAATAGCTACGTATGTTGAAAAATGAAGATATTAGACTATTTTATGATTGCAAATGGTAAAGAATGTGATTAAAGGCTCTTTTCCTATTTCAAAAGTTTTAGTTTTCGAGGGTAATAGCTACGTATGTTGAAAAAATGAAGATATTAGACTATTTTATGATTGCAAATGGTAAAGAATGTGATTAAAGGCTCTTTTCCTATTTCAAAAGTTTTAGTTTTCGAGGGTAATAGCTACGTATGTTGAAAAAATGAAGATATTAGACTATTTTATGATTGCACATGGTAAAGAATGTGATTAAAGGCTCTTTTCCTATGTCAAAAGTTTTAGTTTTCGAGGGTAATAGCTACGTATGTTGAAAAAATGAAGATATTAGACTATTTTATAATTGCAAATGGTAACGAATGTGATTAAAGGCTCTTTTCCTATGTCAAAAGTTTTAGTTTTCGAGGGTAATAGCTACGTATGTTGAAAAAATGAAGATATTAGACTATTTTATGATTGCACATGGTAAAGAATGTGATTAAAGGCTCTTTTCCTATTTCAAAAGTTTTAGTTTTCGAGGGTAATAGCTACGTATGTTGAAAAAATGAAGATATTAGACTATTTTATGATTGCAAATGGTAAAGAATGTGATTAAAGGCTCTTTTCCTATGTCAAAAGTTTTAGTTTTCGAGGGTAATAGCTACGTATGTTGAAAAATGAAGATATTAGACTATTTTATGATTGCAAATGGTAAAGAATGTGATTAAAGGCTCTTTTCCTATTTCAAAAGTTTTAGTTTTCGAGGGTAATAGCTACGTATGTTGAAAAATGAAGATATTAGACTATTTTATGATTGCAAATGGTAAAGAATATGATTAAAGGCTCTTTTCCTATTTCAAAAGTTTTAGTTTTCGAGGGTAATAGCTACGTATGTTGAAAAAATGAAGATATTAGACTATTTTATGATTGCAAATGGTAAAGAATGTGATTAAAGGCTCTTTTCCTATGTCAAAAGTTTTAGTTTTCGAGGGTAATAGCTACGTATGTTGAAAAATGAAGATATTAGACTATTTTATGATTGCAAATGGTAAAGAATGTGATTAAAGGCTCTTTTCCTATGTCAAAAGTTTTAGTTTTCGAGGGTAATAGCTACGTATGTTGAAAAAATGAAGATATTAGACTATTTTATGATTGCAAATGGTAAAGAATGTGATTAAAGGCTCTTTTCCTATGTCAAAAGTTTTAGTTTTCGAGGGTAATAGCTACGTATGTTGAAAAATGAAGATATTAGACTATTTTATGATTGCACATGGTAAAGAAAGTGCTTAAAGGCTCTTTTCCTATTTCAAAAGTTTTAGTTTTCGAGGGTAATAGCTACGTATGTTGAAAAAATGAAGATATTAGACTATTTTATGATTGCAAATGGTAAAGAATATGATTAAAGGCTCTTTTCCTATGTCAAAAGTTTTAGTTTTCGAGGGTAATAGCTACGTATGTTGAAAAAATGAATATATTAGACTATTTTATGATTG